>NC_092254.1:125000-425000 GCF_036320965.1 Panulirus ornatus | reverse complement strand
AGGGTCAGGTCAAAGGCCAGGCCATCATGCCTAAGAGTTGTCAGTACAGTCGTGCCCAAAGGAATGAGTTTGGTAGAGGCACAACTGGTTTTGGCAATGGAAAATTTTTGAGTGATTAGGGACAAGACATTCTTTTTCTACCTGCTTATCCTAAAGCTATGTGGACACACGCCCGCAATGTAACCAACCGGTACTGAATCCAGTGTTGCATCTAGCACCCCAAACTGCCCATGAATACCCTCTACCCAGTTCTATACTGAATAATACAAGTAAAAAAAAAATCGACCAAACTTTCCCGGACCGACCACGAAATTCCTCCCAACTAATCATTTTCCAGCAGGACACAATAAGTCTGCACCAGTTATATCCAGTGATGTTTAAGAGTCACATCTATTACTAACTGATTTTCATTCGAAATCGAATATATCGTGAAATAAATCCATGCCATCTGCCCTAATTTTTAACGTAAACTGATGGTCATTCCTTGTCCGACGTATCAGAGATGAACAGGTATATGGGGACTACATACATTAAATTCTACTTTTCCTAAAGGTCGCATCAATCCCTGCAAGAAATGACACACTTCATTATCAAGGAATAATATTTTAAAGTAATATAAACATTATCCGTCAAATGAATCAAATGTATCAAGACTTCATTACAGCAGTAAGTAAGCGGTACTACGTAGTTCAGGTACTATGACCACTGCAGCAGTGTGACAAAGGCTCTTTGTGAACGTTAATCCTCTTGCGCTGCCGCTTCCACGATAAGCACGACCCCCACAATGTATCCACCTGTCACCAGCAAAACTGGAGGGAAACAGAGCTATCTGTATCTAGCGTGTCTAGCGTATATACGCATAGTCATGAAATTTACTATATATCTTGGCTCCTTAGTCCTAGTGGCGCATCCTTCCATCCTAGGATCGACCATCAAATACTCGATATAAGGCATTTTCGACTCCACCCGATACACTTTAGGCGTTTGAGCATCCGGCCATGATTGATACAGCCCCTCCTCCGTCAAACACTTGTGCCCAAACCCTAAATACCATTAATTCGAAAACAAAGTAGTACTAAACAATGTAACATACAGGAAACACACACATACACATTAACTCTGGCTAAGTTAGCTTATTCGCGAAGCGGTTTGCCCGGGAACATGCAATCATGTTTTATTCCTTCATCTTTTTATCTAGAAATATTAATGTTTCTGAACAATGATGCTTCAGAATAACACAGCTATTCCCCTCAACAGACATATTCATGACCTCGACTGCAGTAGATACGGAACACATTTGGTTCACACGAAGCGTAAGTGAGGGATCCAGTCATTTCATCTATATACACAACAATCAATTATCATACTCAATTTTCTTCCTAAACTAGCTTAACACCAAACACACACCCAATCAGTATGGGATATCTAAATAAGGAACCTAAATTACGCATCCAACAAACAACCAACACACCAATAAAATCTACAACATACATCTGTACAGTACCCATTATCTTTTCTCTATTTCCCGACCATACTTTCACCCCCCCCTCCCCACCCAATTAAGAAAAATGAAAACATGGACTCCAGAGGAGAATAGTGTAGTAAATTCAAATAAAATCAAGCTAATCCAATCATCAAACTAAGTATAAGTTTATTACAGATTCATATCTTAAAAGTTTATTCTCAATGATACACACACACACACACACACACACACACACACAAACACACACACATATGTATATATGTGTCGGAGGTGGAGGGAACGAGGAGAAGTGGGAGACCAAATTGGAGGTGGAAAGATGGAGTGAAAAAGATTTTGTGTGATCGGGGCCTGAACATGCAGGAGGGTGAAAGGAGGGCAAGGAATAGAGTGAATTGGATCGATGTGGTATACCGGGGTTGACGTGCTGTCAGTGGATTGAATCAGGGCATGTGAAGCGTCTGGGGTAAACCATGGAAAGCTGTGTATGTATGTATATTTTGCGTGTGTGGACGTATGTATATACATGTGTATGAGGGTGGGTTGGGCCATTTCTTTCGTCTGTTTCCTTGCGCACCTCGCAAACGCGAGAGACAGCAAAAAAAAAAAAAAAAAAAAAAAAAAAAAAAAATATATATATATATATATATATATATATATATATATATATATATATATAATCTTTTTTGTACACTGAACCTGTTCGACACTGCTTCATTACGCTTTTGCTCATAGGTAAACATGGTCACTGTCCTGATCCTTAGGGTCATGTCAAACACCTTGCGCTACCTCGCAAACGCGGGAGACAGCGACAAAATATATATATATATATATATATATATATATATATATATATATATATATATACTCTCTGGGGATAGGGGATTAAGAATACTTCCCACGTATTCCCTGCGTGTCGTAGGAGGCGACTAAAAGGGGAGGGAGCGGGGGGCTGGAAATCCTCCCCTCTCGTTTTTTTTTTTTTTATTTTCCAAAAGAAGGAACAGAGGGGGCCAGGTGAGGATATTCCATAAAAGGCCCAGTCCTCTGTTCTTAACGCTACCTCGCTAACGCGGGAAATGGTAAATAGTTTAAAAGATATATATATATATATATATATATGTGTGTGTGTGTACATATGCTTGCTTGCTTGCCGTCATCCATTCCTAGCTCTACCCGGCCACCCAGGAAACAACATCGCCACCCTCTGCTCCAGCGAGATAGCGTCAGGAAAACTCTTAATTACAAAGTTAAGACGTTTGGGTATGACCGTCAAGGTGTTTGACATGACCCTAAGGATCAGGACAATGACCATGTTTACCTATGAGCAAAAGCGTAATGAAGCAGTGTCGAACAGGTTCAGTGTACAAAAAAGATTATTTCATCCTCACCAAACACAATATACCTCACAAACACCGTCAATGCAGAATTTACTACAAAGTTAAATGAAGTACAGATGATCATAATATATGCTCTTAAACTAAGGGAAAACTTAAGATTTAAGAAAGCAACAAAAGTAACGTTCAGCAATAAACGCCATGGCGAAACTGGTCACATTCTGGGAGTCTTAAGAGTGGCCGGCCGGCCGGCCGCACCGCCAAATACCTCGGGTCTTCACAACACGGACGCCAGCCACACACCCACATGAGCACGAGCAAAGAACAACACAATACCTGACGCTTTATCCCTACCGCACGTGATTCCATGTCCTGAAATCTCCACCCGCACGAAGAAAAAAAGGCGGTAACAAGACTCGCTTAACCGCATCCAAAGGTGGCGCACATAACATGACCTTGGCCGTTGTAATACGTATATCTATCATGCCTACAATACACACACACACACACATCGTTGTCCACCAGTACAGGCATCAGTTGTTCTCCAGAAGCGCCGTCACAGTAAGAGAGCGCGGGTGTGTACTCCCTGACCCTCGGCACGTATACACACACACACACACACTCTCTCCCACCCCCCAGACGAGCGAGCTGTGTCATGGCTCAGGCTGCCCCCCCGTCTTGTAACACCGTCCGTCTGCTGCTTCCCTCCAAGTCAGGTTTCTCAGTTTGTGATTCGTCGGCTTCACGCCGCATTTTTACAAACCTGTCAAGAGGTACAATGAACCAGCCCTTGTTTCACCCGGAACTATTTCACGGCTGACTGACAGCCGTTCAAAATATTAGCATTACGAAAGTCAACATCTGTCATCCACTCGCTTCCACGGCCGGAATAACATCGGATCCCACGTTTCCAAGACTTATAATCTCTCCAACAACAAAGCTCTATTCTTCCAGAAAAATAACCTTTCGTATATCACATCTTCTAATTCAGAGAAAAACAACAACACTTGCTTCCAGCGTAGCTTGTGGCAGGCAATGTCTAACATTAGCAAACATAAATACAGATCTCGTAACCTGACACCAAAAATACGATACCTGAGTCACTTACCGTCCTGACGGCACAACTTTTGAGAATGTTCTCCTAGACCATCATACCCTAGCTAGGTTAGGTTAGGTTGTGCTCATATAGTGCACATAACGGACTACATGTTACGCAAGGTCACACAGGAAACATCACATACCGAACTACCGTACACAAGGCTTTATATATATATATATATATATATATATATATATATATATATATATATATATATATATATCATAGATGGTTTCATCTATCAACGATCAGTGCGGAAAACTCTACTTAACGCACAAGTTTTGGTCTTGTTTACCAAATAACCAAACGTCTCGCTTTGAGAAAGTAACTTCGGCCTTTTAGATGACTGTGGTATAATAACCAATTGTTGCATGTATGTAAAGACTTGACAACAACACGACTGCACACAGCAACATCAACAAATCATCACGAGCGTCCAGTTGCTGCTGCGCAATGTCAAGTGTTCGTTCATTTACTTTCTAGCTGGAGGAGTTCTGGCTTTACCCTCAACAAACCCAATACACAAGCAAGACAGCAACACGCCTTGACGTCAGGTGAGCTATTCCTACAACGTACACAGAGACCAGTTGGCCTGGACCAGCCGTGGAAGCAACACCCCCTGGGAGGAGGATCACGATTACCCTTTCCTTCCTCCACTGGTTCTACATGTTACGTCCACGTTACCTGCAGCTTCACCTACATCGCGCACCTTTCAAAATTGACAACGGAGCTAGTTCCAACACCAAGTGGGATCACGACCGTAAAAACAAAGAAATGGATAAAAAAAAATATTTGCTTTAAAACAAGTGAGCGACTTCACAGTTACTTTACTGGGACTAACCCCCCCTCCCCCCAACACACGCGCAAGCACCTTGTCATAACCAGGTTACGGGTGAAGGAGTCTGCCTTACTGACCATGAATGAATACAAGTTAACCTTTCATTTTTCTCGCAGTACAGTATGAAAGCCCATGTTAATCACGTAATAGCTTCTTCACTCCAAGTACAGCAGGTGCGCATGTCCACCGCCTACACCACTCCTTCAACCCTACAGATCGGGTACGATGGCGGAACTTTCCACCCCTAACATTAAGGGTCGGGTCAACAAGTTAACGCTGCAAAAAAAAAAAAAAAAAAAAAAAAAAAAAAAAAAAAAAAGATAAAAATAAAAAAAACTGCACTACTGTTGCATCTCACTACTGGTACTTGGCGTGAATGACCCCCCTTACCACCGCCACCCAAGGGTACGGGCAAAATGCCAAGGAAAAAGATTCTCACAGGACAAGATCCAAGTAATAAAATTCAACAGAAGAGTAAAAACCTGCCCAGCAGAAAAAGATAAGAGTTTGTGATCATGTGCAAAATCCAGCCTACGGGTCAGTGTGTATCGTGAGGTAATTTTCCCCTCATTTAAGAGCTGATCCAAATGTTATGTGAAAATCTGGAAGAGAAAAATATAATGTAAATAAATGAGAAGCACTCTACATGCTTCACATGGCACGTTCAACAATCAACTTTTCTGACCCACTGAAGACTGGCGGGTTGGGTCATCCAAACAGCTGATTCACCACTGGAGTATGACGGTAAGAACCTGGGGGGGGGGGGGGGTATGATTCCTGGCCTTTGAAATGACCCTCAACGTTGAGGTCAAAGGTCAAGCCATCTTCCCCCAACAATCGTACTCAAGGAACTGATCATGAAGTAAGTTTTCTTCAACAGCGACCTGGACAATAATATATATGGTATCTGCTCTTAAATGTCACTGAAACTTACATATGACTCGTGAAAGCCATCTTTCTTACACATGTATTCTAATAAGGAGAAAGTAGGAAGAATGACGCGTCTTTCTGTAGTGGGATGAGTACATGTTAAGATAGGTTAGGTCACACAGTCAGTCTGGTATGCCTGGTATGAGATTCGATCCTGTGAAATTCTGTAGAAATGATTCTTCCCACAAGCAGCAACCCCTTCTACTACCCTTAATTCCCACCTCAAAGCTAACATATGAACATATGAAGCAAATTAATTAATGACAATTCCATTTCAATCGCCACTATGACTTCATGGCAATCAAATCTAATAGGTTTTAAGGTTCAATTTTACGATATATTGTATCTGGTAACGCCAGCTGTGGAACATTTCACCATCAAACTATCTATACTCTTGTATACTAAAATGTCATACACAAAAGCCGGTGATAAAACTCCTCACTTCCCTTATTCTACTATGACGACTGAAAATGCGAGGAAAAGAGAAAAAAAAAAGGTATCCTTGAGTTAATGTCGAAGGGTGACTTGCCTCCACACTAGAGCTAGGACAGCTGCTAGGACTTTCTGAGATCGTTGTTCTGTAACAATTACAACCTAGTACAACCAATGTTAATTAGACCGATGCAGCACAACGGTAAGCAACGCCTCCGTGGCTTACTGCATGATGTGTCTTATTCGGTGAAAGCCGGGCCCTGAGTTCGGTTCTGTGCATGGTGCATTACCCATGGGGTCAAGGGTGCATGCTCCACCAGTGAGTGCATGCAGGATTTTTGTTGTTTAGACCACTGGGTTGGAGCATCCACAGGCCGGGGCATCATCAACTGCGTCACTAAGATCGAAACATAAGCTAAACGCATTTAAAGATAATAATAAACAATATAATACTACAAACCATTACCAAACATGATCACAATACCATCTACAACTTTTGTCAAAAGCAAGAGTATTCACGTTCATAAGTTGATTTTCAAAAAAAAAAAAAAAAAAAAAAAAAAATCCACAAGACAGTATCTCCCGTCTTTAATAACCCCAACAATGCATGTTTAATATCAGACATCATTATAGTTCATATGATTTGTCCATCTAAACACTGATATTTTACAGAATTGAATACAATGCTCAAGTGTATCCTTTTCCTTAACAAAACATATCTTACATTTCTCTTCTACACCCTTGAAACTTTCTCCATACTCCCCTTCCACTATTGTTGTATCTTAGTATTAATCTAGCCACAATATACTTAAGCCTGTTCTTACCATATGGAGTTCAACACCCATATATAGCATCATACCACTTTCTGTTGTTGTTTGTTTGATCCTCCTATTCAGGGCTCTGTCTCTCAAAGTTTCTTTTGACTGATTTCATTTGCCTTGTATGTTTAGGTATATAAAAATCTATATCATTCCTTGCACATTCATCTTCAGCCATAGTATTGCCCAGGTTATTTCTGACTAGTCCCCACGAGATCTAATCTCCTATGTAAACACATCCAAAATATCCTCTCTCGAGACAAAAGGCAGCACTCGTCTAACTGTGGACTGACAGTAAAAACATTGACCATCTATGAAATAATAACCCCGTCTGAACCTTACAACGTACTAATACCATCATTTCTCACTATCAGCCACATCTATATGAAACTCCAACACCCTCTCCAAATACAAACATCAACACAATACCATAACTACCACTAACATCATAATACCAAACTATCTAACAGACACCATACAGCCAACACAGTAATACAACCACCACCCCACTACAGCAGTTGGACTTGCATGGCAACACCCTCCCCAGTTCTACCTTCAACACAAACAACCACCACAGCCAATGCCACCTACATAGTAACACCCTCCACTAGCCAGGGCGAGGCTGCCTACCCGCCGGCGGACGTGACGCGCCCAGCATATTTGGCATACCGTCTAGGTTGCATGTCGTATAACATGCTGCAACTTCCACGCCAAAAATACAACGACCACTGTTAAATATTTCATGCCACTAGGTATATGTGGAAAAAAAGTGGCACATTCATCCAGTGCGAAGATTCCATGCTATCAACAAGGCAAGTCATAACATAGCAGAAATAGAAGGTTGCTTAATAAACTTCGTGGAGCGACATCGTCCCCACGGATCCCAGTTCACATCTAGTTCTTGAGACGCTGACGGCTTCTTACGATCACGTCCATTACATCCATCCTCACGCCCTCTTATAACGTTACATAACGAGTCTTACACTTGTAAACATAGATTACTAAAGTGATTGTTTAGTAATACAGGAAAACATGTTACACCACGCAACACACCACATTCACCGTAATGGCCTTAAACAAAAAACATCGTAAAATATCAAAGAAGTATAAAAATAAAAGGACTTCAATATATTCAAAGCAGACTATTACGAAGAGTGACAAGTGTGGGTTAAGCAGCACAGGATAAAGTTACACAATACTTTGTTGGGGAGCAAGATACATAAGAGATGCCAGCGTTACACAGTAGGAGTGACGGGAGCAGAGCTGCCAATACGTGGGGAACGACTTGAGGACTTTAACCTCCCCTGAGAACGACGGAGCGATCCTTGTGCACGACTGCCGGGACGACGCGACCATATGGTACTATGGTCAGGCCTTATGCGTGACCCTACGAGTCATGTCAAGGGCCAGATCATACCCAAGGGTCGTACCCTCGTTCTCAAGATACCATGAACAAATTCTGCCACACGCCTGATGATAAGTGATTCTGGGAAATAAGGAAAACGATGACAACCTACACACACACACACAAAGACTGACACACATACATCCCCCCCCCCCCCAACAGAGGGGAGCCCTCCAGGTGTAGGCGTGTGCTTACTGGATGAGCACCCAGTCAGCGCCGGGTCATCCAAATACGGTCAACCGCCTCCAACAGCCACACCTGGTTTGGTATGAGTCAGCGACACTCGCTTTACCACCACATCGCCGCTCCTGAACCTGAACCTCTTTTCCTCTAGCGTGTCTGCTTCGACGAACAACCCTTCACATTTTCGAATCGCTGTTTAACTTCTGTCGATGCTGAAGGGCTTAACCTTTTTAAGCACAACAGTCCAACCTCTAAGCACGACAGGACGACACTGGGATACGATGAAATAACCTTTAGAAGCCAGGCCATCCTACCCAAGGGTTGTATGATATTGCTCAAGGAATCAATCTAAGGCTTCTCAACAGTGTCTGGGCAACTGTGAATAACCTCACTATACAGCTGCAGTCAGCCACGTCCACACACCAGTCGCCCACACTTCTGTAACCAGCCACGCCTTCACATCTGTAGCTTACACACCTGTGACTAGTCGCATCACGCATGTAGCTTGCCAAGCAGACACCGAACAGCCACATCTAAAGTTGCTCTATAACCTCTCAGCCTAGGGGGTCGTACCGTCGTACTTCAGAGATTGAAGTGCAAACTGAGGTATAGATATAGATAATTGAGGTATAGCTTTAAATAAATATATATGGCCCACAACTTTTAACACATCATCTGCAACTCAAGAAGGACATACATACTTGACTCGGAAATGTCTGAGAAAAAAATTCTCGGAACGCACCAGACCAACTGGTTTACAGCGGGTACACGGACATCCGGGCCACATACTCACCTTGCGGGCAGCCTGATGAACAAAGTACCAGTGAAGCAACATGCAACTTATAAACTATTTCCTGGTATTTTTCAAGTGACCCTCTCAGTCGACCATCAATGGATCAACTGCCAAACATCCAAAAGTACCTAAGAGGAAATAATTTCATGGACAATCTTCAGAAAATATGCATCCATCACTTTTAGAGAGCCAACTACAGCCTACCGACCTTCACCACTACCATCACAAGAGCTGTCAGTTTTCTGGCCTAGCGTTACCTATGATATTTTTTGTTTTCACGTCTGACCACAAATATTAAAAAAGAAATGTGATAGACTGCGATACGGAGTTTCTTCATCACAGCTAAACTAGTTGGGATCATTTTCAAAAATGAACTCTGAAAATAATATTCTAGTAATTCGTGACTGTGATCATAACAAAACTAAGTTAGATACTATTACTGATGAAGCTGTGCTTGCTAAGGAAATCAGATGTCCTGTAAGAGTTTAGAAAATATGGGAAAACATGTTTCAGTCCTCTAGAGTGCCTGCATGTTACACTGGCTGGAATCATATTGATGGATATTATGGTAACAGATGGAGGGATGATGAATGTCATGATTATTCATATTCCTGAACATACAGAGTAGGAATATTAACAAAAAGACTTCCTAGAGCTATTAATACACGAAGATATCAAAGGAAAAATGCAGTGTGGTGGACATCAATGTGGCTACATGAAGACTAACATACAAAAGCAAAAGATGAAATGGAATGAGGTGACAATGATACAATATGTATGTTTTACGGGGAAAATGGTATAAGAACATTTCATTCCAGAATATAACTGTGTCCAGGTCCACTACACTAGATATGATCGGTAATGTCATTACATTAACAGAACACAAATAAGGTTGTTCAAATGTACATGTAAACAGTTCTTACAGATCCCTATTATGAGCGAAGACATGAAACTAACTCAGGCACCTAGCCCTACTGTGCACGGGGACCCTCTTCCCCATGACAAAATTTTGCAGAGAAAAAGAAGCATAACGCAAACAAATGTACCAAAGAAACCGTCGAATCCACTACATATCAGAGCATTATCGAAGTTGACGAGAAAAAGTAATAACCAGATATACAACAGATCTTACACGTTAAAAATACCAGCCTTGAAATAGCTGTAGCTGAAAAGTATAAAAATCACCAGTTAATCATTTTGTGTATTCTTATTGACTATCAAAAATTGCACGAAACTGACTTTTCATTGAACCCGTGTAAGATGCTATGGGACCTGGACACACAAAAAATGGGGTTTGCGTGATTAACTGCTTACCCTTGGTAACGGGGAGTTTTCCCACTCGTGCTGCCCACTCTGAAAATCTTGTACTTATAATTACCTCAATTATGTATAAATACTTATGCGTCTCCGTATGTGATTTATGCCAGTATCTGCATGACAGCAAGGATGCAAATGTGGTGTGTGAGGCAAGACAGTGTATGTGTTGCAGGACTGATTCAATGTGCGCGTGGTTGAGGATCCAACACAGATCGAAAAAAACTTCCCTTTCCTTTGTCAAGTGCGAGAGTGTTCACTAGGTCAGGCAGGGACCAGCCGGCCGCCCGGGACCTCTACCAGACGCGTGAGGAGTCGGCAGCAATACGCACACCATCTGGCAACACCACCTTTAAACGGACCCCGACCAACTCTGCCAAGCCATACCAGTCCCGTAGCCCCTCATCTTGGCCGTGAGGAGTAGCCCTTATGATCAATCTTTCCATGTACCCACAGCGTAAGGTTAGTAGTACAAAAAATTACCACATCTTTTCGTAGACGACGGGAGGTCGTCCTTCGTACCAGTCGGCCAAATAATTTCCAGATCATCCACCTATATTGCTCGTTATATGCATTGCAATAATACATAGGTATATACCGTCCACTCATAGTAAAAAACACAAGTCTGATTTACACATGTGCACCTCCATAAAATTTGTTAGATTCACCAATCAATTATGATTTACATCTACCAGTAGCCAAAAAAAAAAAAGAAAAAAAAGTAAATACTACCCTTATCAAAATATCTGAAAACATCCGTTGCTTAAACAGACGTTAGTAGTTAAGTATCAGTCTTCGGATATTCTCTAAACGGTTTATAGCTTTGTTAAAAAAAAAAAAAGTAAAAATCTTGGCCGCAAAGTCCGAGCGAAATTCTGTATTCGTAATAAGGCAAATTTTGAAACGCTTTCGAAATCCCATTTTCCAATCTCTGTCGTAATACAAATACTTCTGAATGCGTCTTGATACTGCACTGTAACTAATCAAAGTAGTGCATATATATATATATATATATATATATATATATATATATATATATATATATATATATATATATATATATATATATATATGCGTAAGACAAGGGAGCAAATGGGAACTTCAGTGAAGGGCGCAAATGGGGAGGTGATAACAAGTAGTGGTGATGTGAGAAGGAGATGGAGTGAGTATTTTGAAGGTTTGTTGAATGTGTTTGATGATAGAGTGGCAGATATAGGGTGTTTTGGTCGAGGTGGTGTGCAAAGTGAGAGGGTTAGGGAAAATGATTTGGTAAACAGAGAAGAGGTAGTGAAAGCTTTGCGGAAGATGAAAGCCGGCAAGGCAGCAGGTTTGGATGGTATTGCACTGGAATTTATTAAAAAAGGGGGTGACTGTATTGTTGACTGGTTGGTAAGGTTATTTAATGTATGTATGACTCATGGTGAGGTGCCTGAGGATTGGCGGAATGCGTGCATAGTGCCATTGTACAAAGGCAAAGGGGATAAGAGTGAGTGCTCAAATTACAGAGGTATAAGTTTGTTGAGTATTCCTGGTAAATTATATGGGAGGGTATTGATTGAGAGGGTGAAGGCATGTACAGAGCATCAGATTGGGGAAGAGCAGTGTGGTTTCAGAAGTGGTAGAGGATGTGTGGATCAGGTGTTTGCTTTGAAGAATGTATGTGAGAAATACTTAGAAAAGCAAATGGATTTGTATGTAGCATTTATGGATCTGGAGAAGGCATATGATAGAGTTGATAGAGATGCTCTGTGGAAGGTATTAAGAATATATGGTGTGGGAGGAAAGTTGTTAGAAGCAGTGAAAAGTTTTTATCGAGGATGTAAGGCATGTGTACGTGTAGGAAGAGAGGAAAGTGATTGGTTCTCAGTGAATGTAGGTTTGCGGCAGGGGTGTGTGATGTCTCCATGGTTGTTTAATTTGTTTATGGATGGGGTTGTTAGGGAGGTAAATGCAAGAGTTTTGGAAAGAGGGGCAAGTATGAAGTCTGTTGTGGATGAGAGAGCTTGGGAAGTGAGTCAGTTGTTGTTCGCTGATGATACAGCGCTGGTGGCTGATTCATGTGAGAAACTGCAGAAGCTGGTGACTGAGTTTGGAAAAGTATGTGGAAGAAGAAAGTTAAGAGTAAATGTGAATAAGAGCAAGGTTATTAGGTACAGTAGGGTTGAGGGTCAAGTCAATTGGGAGGTGAGTTTGAATGGAGAAAAACTGGAGGAAGTGAAGTGTTTTAGATATCTGGGAGTGGATCTGGCAGCGGATGGAACCATGGAAGCGGAAGTGGATCATAGGGTGGGGGAGGGGGCGAAAATCCTGGGGGCCTTGAAAAATGTGTGGAAGTCGAGAACATTATCTCGGAAAGCAAAAATGGGTATGTTTGAAGGAATAGTGGTTCCAACAATGTTGTATGGTTGCGAGGCGTGGGCTATGGATAGAGTTGTGCGCAGGAGGATGGATGTGCTGGAAATGAGATGTTTGAGGACAATGTGTGGTGTGAGGTGGTTTGATCGAGTGAGTAACGTAAGGGTAAGAGAGATGTGTGGAAATAAAAAGAGCGTGGTTGAGAGAGCAGAAGAGGGTGTTTTGAAGTGGTTTGGGCACATGGAGAGGATGAGTGAGGAAAGATTGACCACGAGGATATATGTGTCGGAGGTGGAGGGAACAAGGAGAAGAGGGAGACCAAATTGGAGGTGGAAAGATGGAGTGAAAAAGATTTTGTGTGATCGGGGCCTGAACATGCAGGAGGGTGAAAGGAGGGCAAGGAATAGAGTGAATTGGAGCGATGTGGTATACCGGGGCTGACGTGCTGTCAGTGGATTGAATCAAGGCATGTGAAACGTCTGAGGTAAACCATGGAAAGCTGTGTAGGTATGTATATTTGCGTGTGTGGACGTATGTATATACGTGTGTATGGGGGGGGGGTTGGGCCATTTCTTTCGTCTGTTTCCTTGCGCTACCTCGCAGACGCGGGAGACAGCGACAAAGTATAAAAAAAAAAAAAATTATATATATATATATATATATATATATATATATATATATATATATATATATATATAATGCATTTCTTGAGCAATTACAGTATTAAATAGCAGTCAATTGTTCACACACACACACACACACATACATATATATATATATGTATATTATCCCTGGGGATAGGGGAGAAAGAATACTTCCCACGTATTCCCTGCGTGTCGTAGAAGGCGACTAAAAGGGGAGGGAGCGGGGGGCTGGAAATCCTCCCCTCTCGTTTTTTTTTTTTTTTAATTTTTCCAAAAGAAGGAACAGAGAACGAGGCCAGGTGAGGATATTCTCTGAGGCCCAGTCCTGTTCTTAACGCTACCTTGCTAACGTGGGAAATGGCGAATAGTATGAAAGAAAGTATATATATATATATATATATATATATATATATATATATATATATATATATATATATATATATATATATTCCTATGAGTCCACGGGGAAAATGAAACACGATAAGTTCCCAAGTGTAGGTATGTATATTTGCGTGTGTGGACGTATGTATAAACATGTGTATGGGGGTGGGTTGGGCCATTTCTTTCGTCTGTTTCCTTGCGCTACCTCGCAAACGCGGGAGACAGAAAAAAAAAAAAAAAAGTTCCCAAGAGCACTTTCGTGTAATAATCACATAATCAGGGGAGACACAAGAGAGAAATGTAAGTCAGTTGATATACATCGAAGAGACAAAGCTAAGACGCCATTTGGTAAACATGTGATTGTCCAAAACATACAACTTATCGTGTTTCATTTTCCCCGTGGACTCATAGGAATATATATATATATATATATATATATATATATATATATATATATATATATATTATCTCTGGGGATAAGGGAGAAAGAATACTTCCCATGTATTCCCTGCGTGTCGTAGAAGGCGACTAAAAGGGGAGGGAGCGGGGGGGCTGGAAATCCTCCCCTCGTTTTTTTTTTTTTAATTTTCCAAAAGAAGGAACAGAGAAGGGGGCCAGGTGAGGATATTCCCTCAGAGGCACAGTCCTCTGTTCTTAACGCTACCTTGCTAACGCGGGAAATGGCGAATAGTTTGAAAGATATATATATATATATATATATATATATATATATATATATATATGGAGTCACTACAAAAAAAATTTAATACATAACAGTACACAGCAAGTGACAACCACATGAAATAATCAATGCACTTCTGAAAAGCGTTTTCTAAAAACTCAAATCTAATGAAAATTACGGCAAAACGAACCTCTTTGCATGCGGTCCACAATGGCATATCGAAAAATCCCCGCCTGGTGTGCCAGGGTTGCTGCTCTCACACGGTCCAGTGTTCCCACACTTCTACCCTCCTTGATCGTGGCCACACACCCGACGTTCCCACGCTTCCTAACACGCCACAACGTCTCCCTCCTTCCTATATCATGTCTTTACAACCTCCCCACCCCCCACCCGCTTGCTACGATCCAAACAAACATATAACAGGTTCCACTATCTCAAGATTTCCGGTTTCAGCCATCACATCAAATAGTCTTTCACGATATTTAACATTTACCATCAGGGTTTCCAGTGTCCCTTCTTAACCTGTTGAACGCGACGATCCTTGAGCAAGACGATACGACCATTGAAAACAAGAAGGAATGACCCTGTGTGATAGCCAGGCCTTTGACCTTACATTTTAAGTTCAAGCTCAACAGCCGGGCTATCATAACTGCGTGCACTAGGGCAGTATCATCGTGATCCAGGGTAGGGCTGTCGTGCTCAAGCATCTGTGATAACGTCCTCAAGGAGTAACTAAATCCGATTTACGCCAAGTCTTGTTCACCGGTGGACTCCTGCCTATGCTTCAATTCTAAGGATATAATTCACTTTCTTCTTATGCCTACGTCTCACTCAAAACCCCTCCCTCCCTTTCAGATGGCTAAACCTTCCTGTGCTCAACCACTCTCACCCCTGCGCTTCTTAGATTGGTGTCTCGCCTGCCCCACCCTACCCACTAGGGCGAAATTCCCGTGTGTCCACCACCCTCCCCTCGTCAGCCTCATAACATAACCGTCCCTCCTTGCCTCACCAGCGTGCTTCCTCTGTGCCCCTAACCCTAAATCCCTGGCTCCCTACTCCCCAAATGCCCACCCGTCGACGCGCCCCCTCCACCACTCCCCCTGCTGGCCTCAGGCGTGCCTTCCGCTAGAGTCGAATTCTGGTTAGTTTACCTTCTAATATTTCTTACGTTTCCAAGCCCTCATGAGTGTTCTTTAAAATCGTTAAGCTTATTTCAATACATTTACGGCCATACGCATGGCACATTCAATCCACGTATCACCAAAAACTAGAACATAAACACTGTCGTCAAGCTGGGGTATACCACCATTCTTCTGCCTGGCGACTTGTTGCACCTTCCCTAACGTGGGTGGAAGTGACTCAGCCACAGACAGGGGGAGGCGGAGGGAGTTGAGAGCTTCTCCTCCTCCCTCCTGCTCTCACTATTTTCCGCTCACCAATACAACACCCCTTCACCACCAACACATAAAACCCTGTCCTGAAGTGTTTAACATCATTTCATTCTCAACCACACGAAACAATACACCATCTCTTAGATACAACGACTATTCTACACACACAAACACACTATGCTGTGCGATAATGTTTTGACCATTCGGACCCAAGACACAAACTTACATATCTCCTTACTGATAGACAAAGAAATTAGGTTATTCCAGATGAACGTACATATTACTAGGCTCGGATTTTAAAGAAAAGAAGTGACAACTATATAACAAAACAAAAAACATGGCAGTATATCTACAGATAACACTGCGAACACAAAAGGCCACTACCAGCGGTGGGTCACCACGTGGGTGATAGTGTATGACCAAGGTTAGCCTCCCGCACCCCCAACCCCCACGCACCACCGTTACAGGTAGTACGCTCGCCCTGCACGCCTCCGGGCAAGTCGCGCTACTACCATGTTTACACGAGGACAGGCGTGGGTTCCGACCCGACCCAACACCACAGCAGAAAGAGCGGGCAAAACAGATTTCGAAAACAAATAAAAACTATTCATCGCAGCTTAGCCTAATTACTACCCATATATCTCACAAGATCACCACCTCCTCATTTTCTTTTTAAAGGGTATCGAACATTAAGAATTTCGACAGATATGCAATTTAGTGATAGTTATGTATGCAGTTTAAGGAGTCATCCTTTGCTATATAGTTAAGGGAACGATTCGTTTAAGAAGTTACGGAAGAGGTTCAAGGGGTCATAGCTTGGAATACGATCAAGGGAATGAGAGTTATATATGTGGTTCAATAAGTAAGGGATGTGATTTAAGGAATCTTAGCTTTGGTATACGATCAAGGAAGAGTTACGTATGTGGTTCACGGAGATTACAGCGCGATTTGGACACGATTCCTAACGTCGAGCTCACGGGTCGTAGGAAGGTTAACGACAAAGATAATTTAAACACGTATACCATTAAGTGCTTGCAATATGGATATGCTCGTCATAACACTAAAAACTAACCAATACGCTACTGGGAGCGTTTCTAACCGCTAAAGTATCATCGTTCGAAGAACATCAGCAACATATACAACAAGTTTACATTAAACTACATTTAAATAATACATCCTCCCACGACGTGAACTCAGGACATAACAGTAAAATGACGTCCCTGTTCCAGCTGATGGCCACAGCGCCCAGGCACGCCATTACTCACGCTTGTTTACACCTCAATCAGCTGACTTGTGAACGCACTGCCTAGCTCCATCTCGTCATTCGTTTAAGAAACCAACATAAACAGTCAAAGCTTTCCACAACCATTCTGTCAATCCATTCTTACAAGATAAAAATATGAATTTTTTTTCAATCTACACACTAACACCAGATACGAAATTGCAATTCCTGCAAGAGCTGCTCACCTTCAATACAGCTAAAATTCGCATGGTCCACAACGCCTATTATACAATATGAAACGCAAGGCTGCAGATTTTTGTCAGTATTTGGTCAAACTATGTATCCCATTTCAAATCATAAATTCCTTACAATGAGATGATCAAATTCTGATATCGTGAAGAGAATCTAGCATAACATGGATTCACACCTAAATATACCAGTAGCATATAACTGCCATAAAATGCTGAACCAATTACCAATTTCTATATACATCAACATGTATATCCCAGACGTTAATAAAATCTTCCTCTATCAAAATCAAGATTAAATCCATTATCCACACTTAAATAAATACATAAAACAACGAATATGATGCGACTTTAAATACGGGATTACATCTCCATTCAGATAACGAATACTCGATTTTCTACTTCTTAAATAGGATTCGCGATTCATACATCACGTAAGTGTTATTTACGACAGTAAAATTTCCGCCAGCAGCAATACCTGTAAAGAATATTAACAAGTTAGAATACTTATATAAGGAATACCTTTCTTTTGATATCTAATTTTCCTGGGATGGGACGGCCTCTCTTTTAACCATGTTTTACAAAATAACATGACAAACCAACCCATCCACCCCGCCAACCAAACCTAGCTTAACGTTAACCGTTTAAAGTAATCGCAGTCGGTGGAACATTTGTTTTAACCATATCAAATCCACCGATTCGTTTTTTAGTCGAGGTGGTTAGAATAGGCGTGCCCTTAAAGAAAGGCCAAACGTCCTCTTAATCTCTCAGCTACATATACTGTCCCGTATCATATCATGCCCAAAACATCGCTATCAACGATATTTCTGTGACCTTACCTCGAGTACAGGATGCTGGATTTATGATGTCATGTCTTCAATAAACTTTTCCCTGGCATTAATAAAAGCCTTAAAACATTAAATCTTATCGTCAAATAAATATATACATACATAAAACTACCTTCGATAGAAATTATCGATTCTTAATGCGCGATGTAATATCTAAAAATAATAATTACCTATTTCCCAATAGTTTGTCCTTGATGTCTGTTCACATACGCATTTTGTATAAAAATGTAAAACTATATTAAGAACTAAATAATATTGTGAAGATAATTAATGCGTAGCATGAGATCTTTCACTGAGATGCAAAAAATCCATCTCATGTCGCATAGTTTCGGTAATCATGTATCCCAGACCATGGACAAGTCCTGTATTTCCTAATACGCTTAAATTACTGTTCTCGGCGGCTAACAAGTACTTTACTCACATAACACATGGGTTGACGTGGCCCACAGATACCGCCCACGCTTTCCTACTTCCGCTCATCACACAAATTCTTCCGTCCAATATCACTTTAATTTGTTCTACTTACCACAACTTCCTTTAAAAAACTAAAAATTAGCAAAATAGTACAGAAGTAGTAAAATGGCATTAGTTCTCGTCCATTTGAATCGTATTTATGGCGTGGTAAGTAAGCGCGGCCCCGCCCTGCTTGTGCGCGCCGCCATGTGAAGAACATCAGCTGATCACGTCAATATCAGCTGTTCCAAGAAAACAAACCTAAATTTAAGATTTACTACACGTTCCACGCTGTAAATACTACAACAGAACGAAAAAGGATCTCAACCGACGTCGGGAAGGAGTGTGCGCTGAGACTGGGAGCGCAGAAAAACGAATAAATGACCAAAATGTATCGGCAGCCATATGGCGGTGCTGTCAGCTGATCGGCGGCCCGGCATGGCGTCACAATCAGCTGATGAAATACATCGAAGAAACACTGTAACTAACAAGCTAAAACAATCTTCCTGCTTGTGACAACCACCCAGGGAGTTAAAATAAAGTATAATTTACCATATTCAAGCCCGGGTCCGGGATATACACCGCTAAGATTCAAACGTGACAGTTGGGCGGCCATACCTGCAGAGTGAACCGATGGCTTCTTCGTCTTCAATGGCAATATCGTCGATCCGACGCTTCTCACCTACTCTAGGGAACATTGTCATCCTCGACAAACACTTATATAATCACTTTAAACCTTTCTGCCACTTGTACACTTCAAATCACTCACATAAACACTCAAATTAGCACGAGTAAAGGCAACACTCGTCCGTGTTCAAGCGCTTAGGACTCTTGTTTGGCGGGAAACTGATGAGTACTTGTATAACTCCGCCAAGGCTGGGCGGCGCGGGATAATTTAAACTATTATATATTTACGAATTTTCTACCGTAGATGATGACGTTCATTCATCTAAAATATATCCTACTTATCGCAGTGAAAGTCATTTTGAAAATATCTCACTGATATTTAGTAAACTTGGTTAAGAACATGGGTCACTACTTTCCCCCGCGTGGAATGCGGTCCCAGCCAAGCTGAGCAGTAATGCGCGGGAACAACACAAACGCGCGGCAGATGTTCTAATTTTACAGACCCACGCCACATGAGATGGGTAATAAAACACCTGTATACTTCTATTTTCTAGTTACACATAGTTTATATATATAAAGTACACATTCATATTGCCAGCCAAGGACAAAAAGTAATGCTGTTGCGAGTAGTTAGCAGATACATACGAAATATAATACCGCGGGTGCTGCGGCTGGTGGAGGGAATGATGGCCGCATGGGTGGACGCGTTCATCGTGTACTACCACGGGGGCGCTCAAATCACTCACGTTATTTATTAATATTCATCTTTTCCTGAACTCCCTCAGACCAAGCAACCACTAGTACCATTAATCATGATGTGATATTTGTTTGGAATATCTTATTCTATATTTGAAGTTCAGAGAAATAAAAGCCGATTGTGTATCAACTGACATATTTCCTTCATGTATGTCCCCTGATGACGTGATCATTACACGAAAGTGCACGAGTGAGCTCGTGTTTCATTTCCCCGTGGATCATAAGGAATTTACTTGATCGTGTTTTCATATATATAT
This sequence comes from Panulirus ornatus, assembly GCF_036320965.1. Classification (NCBI taxonomy): domain Eukaryota; kingdom Metazoa; phylum Arthropoda; class Malacostraca; order Decapoda; family Palinuridae; genus Panulirus; species Panulirus ornatus. The sequence continues at coordinate 404,504 of NC_092254.1, read as the reverse complement.
ATATATATATATATATATATATATATATATATATATATATATATACACACACACACAGAGGAGGTGCCAAATTTTAGTAAGAAGAGTTTTTACTCATCTTCGGTTAATATGACAAGGATCACCATTTATTTTTGGTTATTTCATTAATAAATATTAGCATCGCTTGTTTACATGGTATCTCTTCAGCGTTCATGAAACCTCTGTATATAAATGTATATATTTACACCGCAAATGAAATGTCACCTTCGGCGGGGCTGTAACACTGGGAATACAGTGTCGCCAACGAACTCGCTTCAAAAGTGTCAACATATCTCTTACACTGCAAGTATCACAACCTTGGCTGAAGGAGCCTCTGGAAAGATGTTCTAGGGTGTGTGTGTGTATTTCTCTCTCTCTCTCTCTATATATATATATATATATTCTTCTTTCTTTCATACTATTCGCCATTTTCCGCGTTAGCGAGGTAGCGTTAAGAACAGACGACTGGGCCTTTGAGGGAATATCCTCATCTGGCCCCCTTCTCTGTTCCTTTGAGAAAAAAAAAAAAAAAGAGGGGAGGATTTCCAGCCCCCCGCTCCCTTCCCTTTTAGTCGCCTTCTACGACACGCAGGGAATACGTGGGAAGTATTTTCCAAAAGAAGGAACAGAGAATTGGGCCAGGTGAGGGTAGTCCCTCAAAGGCCCAGTCATCTGTTCTTAACGCTACCTCGCTAATGCGGGAAATGGCGAAGTTTGAAAGAGATATATATATATATATATATATATATATATATATATATATATATATATATATTCGCCATTTCCCGCGTTAAGAAGGTAGCGTTATGAACAAAGGACTGAGCCTTAGAGGGAATATCGTCACTTTGCCCCCTTCTCTGTTCCTTCTTTTGGAAAATTAAAAACGGGAAGGGAAGATTTCCAGTCCCCCGCTCCGTGTGTGTGTGTGTGTTACTGGCATTTGTGCATCAAGGGCATATTTTACTTAGCGTCACCTACATTTAACCTAATATACTTGGACATTCTTTATTCGCGTGTGTCTATGTCTAACTAGTGCGCGTCATTTCATAAAATGTAATTCCTAATAGTACATTCCTCATATGTAAAATAATCACTTTTTTCGTTTACTCCTCAGACTGACTTACACAATATGCACTACTTTTCCAAAGTCTCCCAGAATTTTTTCTGTTGAATCAATACATAGAAAGTGACGTATTTCTCACTTTTGCAAGAACCATCAAATACAGCAATTTACTGTTAACATGGTACACGCGGTAAATGAATTCAATACAAGAATATCTAAAGACGTCAGTAAATAAATTTGTTGTTGAATATGTGGAAGGTTTATCAGTTTTCGTGGACTAAGTACAGATGATATCAAAACACAGAAGGTAACTATGCAAAATTTTCTTTGTTAGCGCGTTCAGCTCTGCACGTGGGCGAGAGGTTTAGTGGGCCGCGGCCCAGCCAACTTGCTAGTTGTGGCCTGTACGTGAGATATTTTACAATTCCTTTAATGTTTTCGTAACTCAAGGTGCGGGTTAGTATCTTGCCAGCACAGCTGGTGTAACTGGATTTTATAATAGCCATTCACAGACAAATTTGCGATCCCTGACTACAGGTATCAAAGAAAACCTGTAGTATGTACGGGCAACTCCATGATAATATTAATTCTAAAAAATATATGTTTTTGCCTGGATAATACACAATAGTACGCCGATATCTGCAAATGATTACGCATAAACAACGGCTGCTATAATTACCAATAACTTATAAAGTAGCAGAACACCACAGACGTAGGCCGGTACGTACCGTGAGCACAACGGTACGACCCTTGAGCCAGACGGTGCTACCGTTGCATGTGATTGCCTGACCTTTGACCTGCAAATACCTCAGTAAGTGCAGTGCAACAATGCATGGTTGGCTCGTAAATACCCTAACATCCACCCTGTCTTTCTAGGCTAAGCTGTGGTCTGGTAAAATTGCTAGACTTGGGCATGTTAGGGTAACGTTCAATCCTAATCAAGAAAAAGAGTGGGGTAAACTTGATCATTTCAGTGGTTAAACATACATTTCATAATGGTACATTTTACTTCATAACATTTCCTCTCGTTAAAACAATCACTGTACATTATTCTTTGGAAGCTTTTGCCTTTATTGGTCATTCTATCATGTATGCGGTCCATAATTGAGAGTTCACTGCAGATTTATATTTTTCCTCTTCCTTTTGTGTCCATTTCTATTCTCATACCTTACCCATGCCATCCGCCTCATTGTTTTCCTGGTATCTCTCTAATCTTTGCCTATTTTCATTTTCTATCAAACTTCTGTTTAATCCCTTGATAACGTCGGTGCGACCCCTCGAGGGATCATGACCTCTTCCCATCACCCCCTTACTTCGCTGACGACGCATTCACAAACCGTCCGGATTCGAATCCTGGCAGTCAACCCAGCTGTTCATCCTCCGTAGGGGTTAGTTGATAAACTGGATTAACCATGGAAAGATCTGTGGGGCCTGGATGTGGACAGAGTGTTGTGGTTTCGGTGCATTACACATGACGGCTAGAGAGTGAGTGTGAACGAAAGTGGCCTTTCCTTTGTTTGTGTTCCTGGCGCTACCTCGCCGACACAGGAAACGGCGATCTAGTATTATATATATATATATATATATATATATATATATATATATATATATTTTTTTTTTTTCAAACTATTCGCCATTTCCCGCATTAGCAAGGTAGCGTTAAGAACAGAGGACTGGGCCTCTGAGGGAATATCCTCACCTGGCCCCCTTCTCTGTTCCTTCTTTTGGAAAATTGAAAAAAAAAAAAAAAAAAAAAAGAGGGGAGGATTTCCAGCCCCCCGCTCCCTCCCCTTTTAGTCGCCTTCTACGACACGCAGGGAATACGTGGGAAGTATTGTTTCTCCCCTATCCCCAGGGATAATATATATATATATATATATATATATATATATATATATATATATATATATCGCGTTAATGAGATGGCCTTTATCAAGGTATTCAGTTGCCCGTGACATCAAAGCTAACATAAACAAACAATAATTTAATCATTATCGAGGTAATATGGATTCCATCTACAACTGTTGTGTGTTTGCATCAATTATCCACTTCTGTCCTCAGCCTTTGTCGTCCACCTGCCAGTTAATATCAAGGAAATTGTTCAGCATCTCACACTTCCCTTGTACAAGTCACCCGTTGGTCAATATATATTTCCTTCCTTTTCCTCAGGAACCTCCTCAAAATGTATTTCAACTCCAGCCAAATGCTGTCGCCTTTACCAAGTTACTGAGCTCCGTAAGCAGCACTTCCAGTCTAAGCAGGTATTAAATAAATCATAACATGGGCTCTTATATATCCAATTGCTTTATGTCATTCATTATTCACCAGCGTGTGTGCCTCACATACTGTCATGACTGGGAACTTAATGGTTATTTTCTCGTTAAATTTTCGTACAGTTCGTCTTTATCATTGGCTTCATCTATATTAACAAATATCAAATATCTTGAAATAAGAGATCAATATCAATCGCACTAAGGTCGCAGGAAACCTTTATAACTCATGGCTATCTTGGAGGCTACATAAAATATAACTATGAACAATTACTTAACCCCTAATCCGTATGGGAACTCCATTCCTACGAATCTTGCCTAATTCAATGGAATCAAGAGACATCACAGGGGACAATAAACAGCTTCAAAAATATATTTATGGAGTAAATGACCCACTGTTGCCGACGTCGGCAAATTAATTATTTCGTTTGGTAAATCATTTACGAAAATCCAGTAAAAAGAAAGAACATTGATGTGCTAGTCATATGCAAATAACTTACATCGTTAACAGGTGTGGTTCTATAAATTCTAGATACGCGGAGCTTCCGCGTATATGAAGAGAAATATATCATAGGTGGACCTAAAGTTATCTCATTTTCTATGAAGACTTCTCTTCGAGGTTTTCTGTAATGTTTTGAGGGAACATCAAGTATAGATCCAACAAATATTCGCCTTGAGATTACATGTCGTACAGAGTAATTAAGCAATTCTCGTATTCCTTTTCATTGTTCTTGTATCTAAAGCCAGTCTCATGCCCTTCTGTACTTCAAGAAAAATCACTTCAATGAGAAAGCTAATTCTTGACATGATACTAAAACCTCTTCAAGAACAAATAATTGACGAATTATTTGTTCATGAAGTACACCTAACACAAGCTAGATAGTTGGACATCTTTGTATGTATGTATATTTCTCTCAGTAGGAATCATATATACGATAACAATACATATTTACACTGGTATGTTCACCGTAAGTTTATATAATTGCTACGAAAGTGTTCGTTTTAATGGCAACATTTCAAACATAATACAACCACAAAAATTCCATCTATTTCTCCGACACCCGTTCCTTCAAGTTCTGGCTACGGTAAAGGACCATATATACTCCCTCTTTAAATAACATAAAGTTTAAAATACTATAAATTACAACCTTCACTCCGACAAAAGGAAGAAATTTGCAATATAAAACCACCATTCACTACTGTGACGAGGTATAGAAACTTCAGATACATGGAATCTATTGCCCTTTTCCCATAAACAAAACGCCTGGCATACAGTTCAAACCTGCACAAAATATTTCAGATGATACATTATGGTACAGCAGAAGACATACAGGTCATCACAAATGTTCTTCCTCATAATTGTAATCCATCAATATCAAACGCAGCCTCAGATAAACATGACAAAACGTTGAAATACAGTGATCAGCTTCACATTCAAATACAATTTTAGAAAAAACATGGAAAAAAAATTCTTCTGATCAATATAGTAATACACCTACTTACACCACACACACACACACACACATATATATATATATATATATATATATATATATATATATATATATATATATACATATATATATATGTTCGATATTCACGGATATCTAAAGAAAGATTTGAACAATTTCGGGTTATCATAAAAATCCTGGACTGTGAATTCTAAGGATGGATCATGAGAAATCTTTGTCTCCCTTTGGGCTATGTTGGCCACCACCTGCAAAAGACGAGGGAGGTGTTCAGCGTGCAGGAGCGGGTCAGACACAACACAGGTGGACGTGACACAAGTCTTGTAATAAGTGTAAGGGGCAGAACCTCGTTCTTCAGCAGCCCGCGGTGTCTGTCCTCTTAGAAATAAGTTTCTGGATCTGGATAACTTGCCATATTTCACCATATCAACAGATATTTCAGGTTTGTCTTTCTTGTTCATTAAATCAAGCCTTTGCCCTTGACTTGCATTCTCAGTGGATATTTTCTCTCTCTCGCCAGTAATGTTTGGAACATGTAGAGCAACACCATTTGAGGTATTACTTCCATGTGAGCCCTTATTTAGGGCAGAAACACCTCTATTAACCACACCACCACCAGATCCATTATCCTGGCACCGTTCTCTACCACCTGATTCTCCCCTCACACCAGTTTCTGTCGCATTCCCACTTGCTTCTTCCTGTGGTAGTATCATTCCCTTGTTTAAGAAAAATGTTGGACGGTCGAAGCCCACGACGGCAAACCCTGTCACAACGTTTGCAAGATGTGCCTCCTCTAGGTGGTCCTTAGGACGTCGTCTGATTCTGAATGGTGTCCTGAGTTCCCGGTTTCGGCGAAAGAGATTCAGTGCAGCCAGAGCCTCCATCAGGTGGTCATCGTGAGGGACAGCACGGTAGCCTGCAGGCTGCCTCACACTGACAACAACAAGAGGTAGTGTTATGAAATCTCGATCACAATTACATGTTAACATATTATCGAATCTGAAAACAATCACAGAATAGTTAAGCTGCGTTCACTCCTGTCTACGGAGTCCGGCCACACAGATACCTTAGGGTAGAGACAAGATACTTGAAGGAGAGTATCATCTTAAAGTTTACCTCAAGATGTACATAAGATTACTGAAGTGCACAAACCTATCAAGACACAACTATTACACAAGTTAAGGAGTTGCCTTTGTTCACAATGACAGTAAACAGCTTTGGTCACATTCTACCATGAGGAACTCCACTGTACTCTTCCTAGACAATCAGTATCTTCTTTGAAATGAGAAGACGAGGTTGGTAGAGCACATCTCATCACGGGACGACTAAACTTATAAAAACAAAGGTAAATTTCCTCATTTGAACTGAGTATTTTTTCTATCTTATCTAAAATAGTATTCCCTTTGACTACTGGCACAACATGAACTGATTGTTGCAGGTTAAAGGCACACATACACCAAGATCTGTCCCTTCGTCAACTCTGAGAAATGAAAAGTGATATACGGTGGCAAGGAAAGCATAGGGTATAGTAACGAGGAACGGAGTCTATCACAAGAATAAGGAAGGACAATAGACCACACAACACCATACATACGCCGAAGATACTGAAATCTTGACCAGCTGAGTATGACAGGATAGCTGACTTAAAACATTCCAGCTACTCACCAGTGTGGTGACTGTGGACAATCCACAAGGAACACCTTCCTGCCTGCAACCCTCAGCTGCTGCACTTGCTCAAAATCACCACGAAGGTCTTCAGAATACATCCCAAGACACTGTCACCGGAGGACGCATAAAAAAATCCTTGAGATTTTCATCAGTCACCAAGAAACGTACTAAATGGTAGACAGACTTTATCCATCACCATGATTACTGGAACAGTGCAGTGAGAATGGTCTATAACTGGCTATTTAAAATGACATGTTACTTTAAATGGAACAACTGGTACTTAAAATGACGTTACTTTAAATGGAACTGGTACTTATAATGACATGTTACTTTAAATACAACAACTGGTACTTAAAATGAACACGAGTAAACAAGAATCAACTGGAGGAAGAGACAGAAGCCACTTACCCAGAGGACAGCATAGTGTTCTCGGTAGTCACCCAAGAACATGACAAATGGACCATCCTGGAAAACAAATGCACTGTATTCCTCCAGCAGCTTCTCGCTCCACAGGAGTCTGTCATTTCCCTGCTCCTGATTGGACTACAGCGTCAAAGGTATGGTAGCCCCATAAAAGGGATACTGGGGTTGTATAACATGCAATACATGGACTGACCCAGGGCATGTGAAACGTCTGGGGTAAACCATGGAAAGGTCTGCGGGGCCTGGATGTGGATAGAGAGCTGTGGTTTAAGTGCATTACAGATGACAGCTAGTGACTGAATGTGGACGAAGGTATACATTTCTTTCTTTCATACTATTCGCCATTTCCCGCATTGGCGAGGTAGCGTTAAGAAGAGAGGACTGGGCCTTTGAGGGAATATCCTCACCTGGCCCCCTTCTCTGTTCCTTCCTTTGAAAAATTAAAAAAAAAAAAAAAATGAGGGGAGGATTTCCAGCCTCCAGCTCCCTCCTCTTTTTGTCGCCTTCTACGACACGCAGGGAATACGTGGGAAGTATTCTTTCTCCCCTATCCCCAGGGAACATATATATATATATATATATATATATATATATAGGGGAGAAAGAATACTTGCCACGTATTCCCTGTGTGTCGTAGGAGGGGAGGGGGTGGAAATCGTCCCCTCCCGGTGAAGGATAACTCGCTAACGAGGGGAATATGTATGAATAAACAAGTTCACCAATGATGAATGAAGGGCATAACGACAGGAAGAATCAATTACCTCACCAGAAGACATCACCTCATCCAACCACATTAACCTCGTCTTCACCAGATCAAGAAAACATCCTCTTACCTGTCCATCTGGGATGAGGTTGGGTCCGCACTCATGAGGTGAGGTCAAGGTCAATGGTGTAGCCTTCATGACGTCAGTGCGCAGCGTTGCCGAATATGATTCCTGATGAAGGCTGTGACGGTGAGTGAGAAGTGACGAGAGGGAGATTAAGTGTAGTAGTTACTTATGTGATGGTAAATATGCTCCTGGTGATGTTTATAATGCCATAAGGATGATAAGAAGTGAACATACACAAGTTATGAGCTATCTACATACTTGCAAAATGAACAGAGATCGAGGTATCAAGTTACGTCATACAAAGAATCAGCATATTAGCCTCAACTTGAAATACAAATATTATCCTTCACACATGGCACTCCTCTACCAGGGTCACTGCAGCTCCAAAGTTGCACTCCATGTACAGAGGATAAGGTGGGCTCCTTGGGAAGATAAATCTATCTGCCGTCGTTAATGAAGGAGGGGAAGACCGGTAATAATGGCAGACATACATAAAGAAACACACAAATGCACATCACTGAGACCTACAACATACGTATACAGCTGGACTAATTGATACACACACACACACACATATTACATTCAAGATTATGGGTGGTCTTAACAAATGTAGCAAGAATTGTTACAGTTAGGTAACTACAACATATATATGAAACATCATTATCACACATATCAACATGACACTTCATCCTTCCTTCTTTTTCCCAGAAACTAGCATTATGTCCTAGTTAGCCAGATGTACCATTAGCAATTATAATAATTCATGCACATTCATGATCGATGAAACCTTGCTAAGCTGTGGCAATAATAATACCTATATCTCAATCTTGCTATGATAACTGCAAAGGCTCCATAGTTCTAATCACCCAAAGAAAATGACTGAGAAATATAACTGGCAGGTTAATGACCAAAATACCAAGGTTAGCTCGTCTACTGACCCACTGAGGTCAACGAGGTCAGTCAGGTTTCCAAGGTTAGCTGACTGACGGTTGAAGACCATCGCCTGCTGGAACCCATCAATGTGAGTACCGGAGCTGCCGGCGTGGAGTGACCGGGACAACTCAGGAAACACGATGTCAAGACCTTCTGACCTGGCTCTCACCATCACCCAGTAGTCCCAGTCTCCCTGTGGGTCGAACGGCAGAGTTTAGCAGGTTTTGTGACAGGTACAAGATTGATGTGGTGGTAACTGTTTCTTGATCTTTTGGAAGAAGGTCAAGGAATGGGATGGCATTAACATTGATCAGGGGTAGAGAGGGACAGTGTGCATAAGTATCACCCACTAAGAATAGTGTTTATATATTACTTTAAAAAACTACCCAAGAATACTTGTAATGACTCATATAATGATTCAATAATTCACAACTTCCATAAACCACTATGGAATGTACTAATGAGTTTACTCAATTATTCACAACTGAGCCCTTACTGAGCCACACACATTCTCGAAACCCAGGAAGACGGAAGGAAGGTGGCGGTTACCCAGTAATCGGGGACCCAGGCCTGAATTAGTCTGCGAGTGGCCATCCACCCCCACTGAGGGGGCATGACCCCACGTAGGAGTCTTGTAGGATCGAGGCCAAGGCCAGCGAAGGAGTAAGTGTGGTGGGCAGAGACCGCCAGAACCGAAGGATCCTCATTCATGAGTTGAGCTGTCTGCTGGAAGTACCTGCAGACATAATGATCTCAGGTAATGTTAATTAATGCTCCACGTTGGGTCACACGAGGAAAATAAACACAGATTTGTTAGATATGGTTAAACAGAAGGCCAAATAATGTGTTCCTACTGCAAGAGAAAGGAAGGGAATCACAAACTAGCCCAAGTCTGGACAAAAATGTCATGGTTATAATTTTGAAGTTTCTCAATCAGAAGGAACCAGTCTACTAGAAAACTCTAGTAGAATCTATGAGAACAATTAGAAAAGATGTAAAGGAATACTCCCAAAGTAAACGGTGGATGAATGGAACAAACTAAATAAATAAACGGTAAATCTAGATGACTTTAATAAAAGTCTTGCATCGTAAGAGAGAATACACAAATTAAACAAGTAATCCAACCAGAGAAAGTCTGGGCTGAGTAGAACATCGTCCTCCATGAAGATGACCTTGTGTGCCTCCGGGTATCTGGTGAAGGTGTCATTCAGTGCTGTGTGAGTCACGGCGGCGATCAGGTGGGTGACGCTGCTCATACTCCGGTCCCGCAGTGCAGTATAGTGCTTGCTACGGGGCAGGGGTATGTACGTGTAGTATATACAAGCATATATGAAACATATATCACCTATGACATTTAACTCATAACGACTCAAAATTGCTGTAACACCTACAACGGCGTCAAGCAATGATGAGAGATGAAGGAAGATAAGAATAGTTGCAACATAAAACTTAACATTGGAATAAGTTGTCATAGACAAGAACCTTACGGTAATGAGACACAATGTACTGGTCACACTTTTATCATGAGATACCAAGGGAACATGAAAATGATGGAATATGGTCGTAAGATGATATACTGTCTTCCAACACGGTAATGTCCATGACCATGAATGGCTAAGGTAAAGAAAAGATTGAATGCATTCAGGTTAGACTGGGACTTATATTAATAATCCAAAGTAAAATAGTTAGCGTGCACAATGATTCCTTTACAAGAGTGTTTTGAAGAAGTTAATCAAATCACATTACGTAGCATGACGTTTCAATCTTAAACGTTTCACACTAGAAAATGTGAAAGACAAAGCTACGAAGACAAGAGGTGAGAGTTTACAAAATGGAAGTATAAAACTTAAATCATAGGAAAACCGAATTGATAAACTGAGACATATCATGACGCTACCTACCTACGTACACTCACGACACTTGAACAAGTCTAAACAGAGACTTACATCAGTGCGACACTGTGACCTGACCTACTGTACAGTGATGATATAAGAAAATTAACTCGACAAAGAAACAGAGGTTGAACAAACTTAAAACATTTACAAAATAAAGATAAAAGGCCAACAAGAGTTGAGACACAATACTGAAACGAAAAAAAAAAAAATACCGGAAAATAAAAAGGCATCTCAGGAAGACGGATGAATTAAGATTTACCAGAGAATGAAATGCAGTGTGGAGTGTACCCCTCCCTCCGCACTTAATGTGGTGACGTCATAAAAACACAAGAGACTCAACCATGCATGTACGACCTGCTGACCTAACCTACCTGAGGGGAATGTTGAAGAGTCGAGCAAGAGCCTCTGTGGCTGGGCACTCACCTTCCAACCGTATGAAGAAGGGCGTCTGGGCTGCCCCTGCCATCTGCACCAGCTGCAACAACACTCTGTAGAAGGAAAGCGCCATCAACGAATATCTTTGTTATAATTGTTTTCTTGGTCAACAAACTGGGAGAGGACTGAAGAGACAGAGAAATGGTGGAAGAATGTGTGGACTGGTGTATGTGAGGGAGGCATGTAAGGACAGGGCCAACTGGAGACTCTTGTACCGTAGCCAACCCTTGATGGATATTATCGGAAGGAACGGACGTCAGAGATATAGATATATGGACATTAGATAAATAAATAGACAAACAAACAGATTCATAGACAAAGATATACAGACAGACAGACAGCTAGACAGATAATTGGTTTGTTCCATTCATTTTTTCCATGCAGTCACAATGTAAACCTACTCAGAGATGGGCCATCATATATTCTGAAACATGAACCATTCTTTAAACATTTTCTTTCTTACTTCTACATTTGCTCTTTAAATCGAACCACACAAACGCCTGAGCTTTAGTTATGAAGCTCTGTTTACAAGACAGTTATCATCAAAGAACAACTACTGAATATATGCTATTTATAAGTCAATCAACCAATTTCTAGCAACTATGAGCCACAAAGGATATTACCCACCTATAGAAATGGTAAGGATGTTTAGATGTGGCCACCACACATGGGATGCTCTCTCTCCAGGGCAACCTTGGCTGTAAATACCACAGTGTTACTAATGACTGAACAAAATGTATCGGAGTCAGGTGAAGAGGTTCAAATAACAGCTTGTTCAGTGCCTCAAATACTGAAGATCTAAACGAGTTTTCAAGTCCACCCACATTCGTAAATGCATTTACAGGAATGCATTAATCAACAAGCAAAATGAATTCTTGAAATCCAAAATTCTTTATAGAACCGATAATTCCTACGAGCAATTACTGCATACGAAGTGATAACTGATTACGATGGCTATATTTGTCTCGATCTATTATGTCGTTGTATGGCATCATGACTCACCGCTGTAGCCAGGGCAGCTTCTGGCGTGAGCGGGTGCCTACAGCGGCACAGCTCTGGAAACCCGTCGTGCGTATCACACAATATTCGCTGCTGTGCCATCTCCGGCCGTCGATGCCACGAACACAACACAGCTGTGGGTGACAGGGAATGATGCTGGACTGATGTCTGTCTATATATACAACGGAAAGAACAAATGAATAAGTTATTTAGGATAGAGAACAGCAATATTAGATTATAATATCAGTCTTTCGTGTTTCTCAACATCTGATATAACACAGAATGACATCAATATATGTCTCACCTACAAGTAACATCAATATGAGTTATGAGCATCATACAACATGACTTACCTTGTTGTGACTTGAGGCTAACACCCAGAGCCAGGCTACCACCTACAGGTGCCACGATGTCGTCATAACTACTAGGGCCGTCAAGTGCCATGGGTTGTCTGGTTACCACCGCCTCGTGCGTGCCATGTCTAGTGATGAGAGCAGACCATACCTCACCCACACCCACCTTACACAACAGTGTGCAGCCCAGACGACGCAGCAGGGGTTCAGCAGGAGCCAGGTAGCGGGCACCCTCTGGCTGAGCATGACGTTCATGGTCAGGATAAAAAACTGTCCCTCACACAAGTCTGTTTTGGCCGAGCATTATGGCTGTTCCACTGTGCTGATAACTATATGTCAAGAACCATATTGTCCTGTACCAAGTGTTGTGTTCTGTAGCCAGGATGAGATGTCACAGAGGGTCAAGTGGATAGGTTAACGTGCAACAGACGCGTCCTAGGGAGGTCAGATTGGAGCCTAGATAAGCTTAGTAATATGACGTCACAAGGTCATGAGAGACAAAAGAAGTTCAAAGAGAAAATAATGCACGTCAACTTGGTCATAAAAATGCAACTAACATCAAGAGAGGCTGGTGTAGGGAGGCATGCAGGTGGCTGTGAAAACCAGACCAAGACAGAGAGCCAGGAATGAGATATAGTCAGGGACGGACGTGGGTGGGAGAGGCAGCAGGTCAGGTGAGGTCAGTATATAATCAAGGAAGATACATACGTAAGGTCAGTCTTACTCACCATGAGCGTGACCACCAGGACACGGCCGGGCCTGAAGGAGGCCAGGGTCTGCCGCAGGACATAGGCCTCGGAGGGTTTGGAGGTCGGGATGGTTCTGGAGGCCAGGAGGGAACCTCTGGCCTCGTGTAGGGCTGCCACGTGCACACCTCCCTCTGCCACGCTCGCCTCGTGCACCTGCTCACGTATGTTAACGTTTAGAAACCAGAAATGAAAAAAAGATGCTGTTTACCATCGTCTTACAGTATGTACCGTCTATCATTGTACTCTAATGAATTACCAAATCTTTTATTCGTCTACTAATACCACTACTACAATAATGATAATAATGATATTAAGAATAATAATAATGATATACATAATAAATAATAATAATAATCCTATGAGTCAATGGGGAAAATGGACTTACAGGAATATCTTGATCAAGCGCAAAATTGTGATCCTTTCCAATAATAATAAAAATATGTTTCAAATTCAACTTTCAATCACCAACACCACCACCCTCCCCACACCGACATTTTTCGTCACCACCAGATATCATCACCAACCACCAGTCATCACCATCACCACCAGCCTTCACCAACACTACCAACTACCACCCTCACCATCACCAGCCTTCACCAACACTACCATCTACAACCCTCACCACCACCAGCCTTCACCAACACTACCATCTACCACCACCAGTCTTCACCAACACTACCATCTACAACCCTCACCACCACCAGCCTTCACCAACACTACCATCTACCACCACCAGTCTTCACCAACACTACCATCTACCACCACCAGTCTTCACCAACACTACCATCTACCACCCTCACCACCAGCAGCCTTCACCAACACTACCATCTACAACCCTCACCACCACCAGCCTTCACCAACACTACCATCTACCACCACCAGTCTTCACCAACACTACCATCTACAACCCTCACCACCACCAGCCTTCACCAACACTACCATCTACCACCACCAGTCTTCACCAACACTACCATCTACCACCACCAGTCTTCACCAACACTACCATCTACCACCCTCACCACCAGCAGCCTTCACCAACACTACCATCTACCACCCTCACCACCACCAGCCTTCACCAACACTACCATCTACCATCACCAGTCTTCACCAACACTACCATCTACCACCCTCACCACCAGCAGCCTTCACCAAAACTACCATCTACCACCACCAGTCTTCACCAACACTACCATCTACCACCAGCAGCCTTCACCAACACTACCATCTACAACCCTCACCACCACCAGCCTTCACCAACACTACCATCTACCACCACCAGTCTTCACCAACACTACCATCTACCACCCTCACCACCAGCAGCCTTCACCAACACTAACATCTACCACCACCAGTCTTCACCAACACTACCATCTACCACCATTAGTCTTTACCAACACTACCATCTACCACCCTCACCACCACCAGTCTTCACCAACACTACCATCTACCACCATCAGTCTTCACCAACACTACCATCAACCACCCTCACCACCACCAGCCTTCACCAACACTAACATCTACCACCACCAGTCTTCACCAACACTACCATCTACCACCATCACCACCACCAGTCTTCACCAACACTACCATCTACCACCCTCACCACCAGCAGCCTTCACCAACACTACCATCTACCACCCTCACCACCAGCAGCCTTCACCAACACTACCATCTACCACCCTCACCACCAGCAGCCTTCACCAACACTACCATCTACCACCCTCACCACCAGCAGCCTTCACCAACACTAACATCTACCACCCTCACCACCAGCAGCCTTCACCAACACTACCATCTACCACCCTCACCACCAGCAGCCTTCACCAACACTAACATCTACCACCCTCACCACCAGCAGCCTTCACCAACACTACCATCTACCACCCTCACCACCAGCAGCCTTCACCAACACTAACATCTACCACCCTCACCACCAGCAGCCTTCACCAACACTAACATCTACCACCCTCATCATCACCAGGCCTCACCAGATCACTGTTCACAAAGATCTTCAGACTGGACACGTTCAGGTGAACGTCCACTTCCATGATCCTCGCTGGAAACTCTGGAAAAGACGGAGAGTTAACATTGCAGGGGAGGAGGTGGAAGCCAGATTCCACGGTGGAAGTCGTCAAGGAATATGTCAAGGGAAGAAGTGATGATCACAAAATACCTACAAAAATACTTTAATTCTTATAATTTTGAAAACTTAACATACCTATGCGTTTATGTATGATTGTATGTATTCAAGTCAGTTTTTATGAGTATGTACGCTGTTCATGTCGGTTTTATGTGTATGCTTGTATATATATTTTAAAAAGAATGTGTACATTTATGTGTGTGCATCTTTTGTGAGTATATAAGAGTGTATTTGTCTTGTGTATGTTTTACGTGTCTCCATTTTACTGAACATGTATATGTATTTTGCGTACAGGTGTCCTTTGTCTGTGTGCGTTTGTTTGTGAAAATGCTGGGAGTAGTGCATGATTGTCTTCCGTCTGTGTGTGTGTAATAAGAATATAAGAAGTGAGGACACAGCAAGAGGCCCCTGCTAGGTAGTGTGTCCACGTACAACCAACCGCCGGAACCCATAAACACATCATCCAACCTTCGTTTAAACTTACTTAAAGACCCACGTAGCTTCCACTATTGGACTTGGCAGCTGCTGCCTCCATAAATCTACTATCCTATTCCCGAACAAATAGTTACCCACATCCAACCTGAATCTATTCTTCTTAATCTAAAACCATTATTTTCTTGTCCTATCCGGTGACACCATTCTAAGGTTACCTTATTAATGTCATTCACTCATTTCAAAACTTCCATCATATCCCCTCCAGCCCTCATCCTCTTAAGTGAACGTAAATTTAGTCTTTTTAACCTTTCTTTATAAGTGAGGTTTCTAATTCCAGGGATCATTTTGTCATTCGCCTTTGCACTCTCTCTAAACCATATATATATCTCATACATAGTATGGAGCCTAAACTGTACCGCATACCCCATATGTGGTCTCACCAACGCAAGATAAAGTTGCAATAATACATTAGGAGTTTTAATTGTAAGTCCTATTAATGAACCCTAACATCCTATTAGCCTTATTACACATTTTAATACATTGTTGTCGCGGCTTAAGATCCTTGCTCACCAGTACCCCTACATCTCTCACATTCTGTTTTACCAATAATAATATTGTCCAGCCTGTAATCAGTGTTCGTGTATTTACCTACACGAAGTGTTGTGCATTTATCTATGTTGAATTCCACTTTCCATGCATCCACCCATTCTGATAATCTATTTAATTCCCTCTGCAAATTCAGTGAATAGCCCCAATTTTTGTATCATCGGCAAATTTACTTAAGTCGCTGGTTATTCCCATATATATATATATATATATATATATATATATATATATATATATATATATATATATATATATATAATAATAATAATAATAATAAAGCGTCTGGGGTAAACCATGGAAAGCTGTGTAGGTATGTATATTTGCGTGTGTGGACGTATGTATATACATGTGTATGGGGGTGGGTTGGGCCATTTCTTTCGTCTGTTTCCTTGCGCTACCTCGCAAACGCGGGAGACAGCGACAAAGTATAATAAAATAAAATAAATATATATATATATATATATATATATATATATATATATATATATATATATATATATATATATCGAACAAGAGCGGTCCCAAGACTGACCCATGAGGAACACCACTGGTTACATTGCCCCGTCTGATGTAACTCCGATGATGCACAACCTATGTTTTATGTCAGTGGGCCACTACATTATAACCAACCCCAGATGATGCCGTGTCACGGTATTTTTCTAAGCAGACGTTCATGAGGTAGTCTGTCAGGAGCCTTACTTAAGTATAAGTATACAATATCATAACTCTTACCCTGATAACAGTTTCAAATAGTTTATTAATGAAGGAGAGAAGGTTATTGAGACATTACTTCCCTTTCGTAAACCCACGTTGAGAATCTCTAATGAGATCATGATTCTCCAAGTGTTCCCGTATTTTGTCCGCTATAATTCGGGAACACTTGGAGAATCACGATCTCATGGGTGTACGGTGTATACATTTCATGTACAGCTGATTATCCTGACCACGTCATGTATACAGGTTCACGAACACGTCCTTTACCCCAGGAGCGTCGTAACAACAGGAGGAGGAGGAGCAACATGCGCGGGAAGAGGTTGCTCATGGCTGGTGTGACTGGCTGGCGGGATTTTGACGACGTACGTACGTAGCTCTGCTGAGGTTGTTGGCGCTGGAGGCTGGCCGTGATACTAGGTGAGGTTGAGATAGTAGTGTGAGGTTGAGGATGGAGGTGTGGGTTGTGGTTCTAGGGTACTGTGGGGTTTGAGTATGGAGGTGAAGATGTGGGTGGGGTTGATTTAGAATGAGGGGGGATACTGAGTTTGGGGTTGAGGAAGAATATAGGATGTGGAACTGCAGTGGGAGTTGGTCTGGGCGACACATAGGGTTCGTGTGGAGAGAGGCACGGGACTCTACAACCTCACACCGACAGGCAGGGTAACCTTGCTCTCCAAACTCAACCTGTAAACAACAACAACGAAATATTCATGTAAGTTCCAACTCTAAAAAGACAAATACATAGTTGTAACAAACTACGTCTGTAAATCTTAACTGCCCTCAAAAGACGTAAATAAGCTTATAATACAAACATAAAAGAAACATGCATAAGTATTGCACATAATACATAAAGGCAATCACGGATCGCCCTTGGTCAAGCCCGCAAAGCTTCGAATCCTAGTCCGGCAGTTGGTTCACAGTAAACATAGCTGTTCATCCTACCGTGTAGTGTTCCATGATAAATTGGCTGCCTGCCTTACAACAGGGTATATATATATATATTTTATTTTTTTTCATACTATTCGCTATTTCCCGCGATAGCGAGGTAGCGTTAAGAACAGAGGACTGGGCCTTTGAGGGAATATCCTCACCTGGCCCCCTTCTCTGTTCCTTCTTTTGGAAAATTAATATAATATATATATATATATATATATATATATATATATATATATATATATATTATCCCTGGGGATAGGGGAGAAAGAATACTTCCCACGTATTCCCTGCGTGTCGTAGAAGGCGACTAAAAGGGGAGGAAGCGTGGGGCTGGAAATCCTCCCCTCTTTTTTTTTTTTAATTTTCCAAAAGAAGGAACAGAGAAGGGGGCCAGGTGAGGATATTCCCTCAAAGGCCCAGTCCTCTGTTCTTAACGCTATCTCGCTATCGCGGGAAATAGCGAATAGTATGAAAAAAAATAAAATATATATATATATACCCTGTTGTAAGGCAGGCAGCCAATTTATCATGGAACACTACACGGTAGGATGAACAGCTATGTTTACTGTGAACCAACTGCCGGACTAGGATTCGAAGCTTTGCGGGCTTGACCAAGGGCGATCCGTGATTGCCTTTATGTATTATGTGCAATACTTATGCATGTTTCTTTTATGTTTGTATTATAAGCTTATTTACGTCTTTTGAAGGTAGCGCAAGGAAACAGACGAAAGAAATGGCACAACCCACCCCCATACACAATGTACACACACACACACACACGCCCACACACGCAAATATACATACCTATACATCTCAATGTACACATATATATACACACACATACATATATACCAATGCACACAATTCACACTGCCTGCCCCTATTCATTCCCATCGCCACCTCGCCACACATGGAATACCATCCTCTCCCCCCTCATGTGTGCGAGGTAGCACTAGGAAAAGACAACAAAGGCCCCATTCGTTCACACTCAGTCTCCAGCTGTCACGCAATAATGCCCGAAACCACAGCTCCCTTTCCACATCCAGGCCCCACACAACTTTCCATGGTTTACCCCAGACGCTTCACATGCCCTGATTCAATCCACTGACAGCACGTCAACCCCGGTATACCACATCGATCCAATTAACTCTATTCCTTGCCCGCCTTTCACCCTCCTGCATGTTCAGGCCCCGATCACTCAAAATCTTTTTCACTCCATCTTTCCACCTCCAATTTGGTCTCCCACTTCTCCTCGTTCCCTCCACCTCCGACACATATATCCTCTTGGTCAATCTTTCCTCACTCATTCTCTCCATGTGCCCAAACCATTTCAAAACACCCTCTTCTGCTCTCTCAACCACGCTCTTTTTATTTCCACACATCTCTCTTACCCTTACATCACTTACTCGATCAAACCACCTCACACCACACATTGTCCTCAAACATCTCATTTCCAGCACATCCACCCTCCTGCGCACAACTCAATCCACAGCCCACGCCTCGCAACCATACAACATTGTTGGAACCACTATTCCTTCAAACATACCCATTTTTGCTTTCCGAGATAATGTTCTCGACTTGTACAAAGGCAAGGGGGATAAGAGTGAGTGCTCAAATTACAGAGGTATAAGTTTGTTGAGTATTCCTGGTAAATTATATGGGAGGGTATTGATTGAGAGGGTGAAGGCATGTACAGAGCATCAGATTGGGGAAGAGCAGTGTGGTTTCAGAAGTGGTAGAGGATGTGTGGATCAGGTGTTTGCTTTGAAGAATGTATGTGAGAAATACTTAGAAAAGCAAATGGATTTGTATGTAGCATTTAAGGATCTGGAGAAGGCATATGATAGAGTTGATAGAGATGCTCTGTGGAAGGTATTAAGAATATATGGTGTGGGAGGCAAGTTGTTTGAAGCAGTGAAAAGTTTTTATCGAGGATGTAAGGCATGTGTACGTGTAGGAAGAGAGGAAAGTGATTGGTTCTCAGTGAATGTAGGTTTGCGGCAGGGGTGTGTGATGTCTCCATGGTTGTTTAATTTGTTTATGGATGGGGTTGTTAGGGAGGTGAATGCAAGAGTTTTGGAAAGAGGGGCAAGTATGAAGTCTGTTGTGGATGAGAGAGCTTGGGAAGTGAGTCAGTTGTTGTTGGCTGATAATACAGCGCTGGCGGCTGATTCATGTGAGAAACTGCAGAGGCTGGTGACTGAGTTTGGTAAAGTGTGTGAAAAAAGAAAGTTAAGAGTAAATGTGAATAAGAGCAAGGTTATTAGGTACAGTAGGGTTGAGGGTCAAGTCAATTGGGAGGTAAGTTTGAATGGAGAAAAACTGGAGGAAGTGAAGTGTTTTAGATATCTGGGAGTGGATCTGGCAGCGGATGGAACCATGGAAGCGGAAGTGGATCATAGGGTGGGGGAGGGGGCGAAAATCCTGGGAGCCTTGAAGAATGTGTGGAAGTCGAGAATATATATATATATATATATATATATATATATATATATATATATATATATATATATATATATATATATATATAAACACAATTGAGCTCCATAGACGCAAACACAAATTAAACGTAGACATACATATATACATACAGTCGTACACAAGGGTCAGGTCAAATGGCAGGCTATCACATCCAAAGGTCGTACATATGATATAATTGTACTATGTACGGTCGCATCCGTCCCCTCCTTAATATGAAACATGGCAACGCTACTCCGAAGAACAAACCACAGAATCAACGGACGGCTAGCTAGCTACCCTCAACTACCAACAGTGAATTGGGTACCGTTGTACCGTTAGTCCTGACAACCACCAGTCACCGAACCCTATTCTCTTTTACGTACAACGCCAAAGGGTCAGTACTTATAACCCCACATCCTCCCCCACATACTGACTCAAGTAAGGGAAAATGGTTGATTTTGAAGAGTAGAAGGGGGAAAGGGGGTTTAATAATTCTCCTGCCCTACTCCGCTACTGTTGTGGATATGGTGCGCAGTTGTAGTCTCTTCCGTCCATCCCCGCGCAGGTGACCGCGCTCGCCTTGCTGGACCGTACCTCCCCCACAGTTCGTTGTTAAGCCAGTGAGCCCAAGGCATCGTCCATGCCCCAAGCTGGAGGTGTTAAGAACAAGATTACACATCTTAATAATCTGTTCGAAAAGGGCTGAGCGACCAGCCTGTGGGGGAAACGGATACAAACAAACGCAACGACTCTAGTTCATGAGAATCAATAGCATCGCTTTAGCCCGGAAGATGCGGAGGCGATAGCACAGGCTGCTGGTCAACCCTTAGGCCGCCACCCTCACGCCGTCCACTACTCACAGGCCCTCCCCACTTCTCCTATCTCACCTACAGGAGCCACAGTCCGCATTACCGCAGGGTCGCCAGTACCCGGAGGGTGTTGCCATACAAGCGTACTAAGTGTTGTCGTGGACTTACATTTAATCGGTTACTCCCAAGCAAGTGTGATAGTGAAGTGCCATCAATAAATACCTGATCATATAATCATCCAATGAATATAAGGGTTAACAGAGTTTTGGAAAAACAAAATACAACGAGTGCTTGGAAATGTGGCTACCTAAACACTTCCGTTAATTCAAATCAAGGACCTCGTTAGACCAACCGGTTTCTAGGACGTCGATTTTTACTTAGATGCTCCAACCTGTAATTCAAGGCCTTATTCCCTCAAGAATGAAATGAATCTTAGTGCCAAATTACTACTAAATGACATGAAGGTTCAAAGACCAAGGGCTTTATAATACGAGAGAGGAGGGAGTGTGTGGCGTGTTTGTTGACGATATCGAGCCAAGTCAGTCACCATGTGCACCACTGAAGATTCCGTGGCCATTGTCTGTAAGTAGTGGAGGTTACCGTGTGTCGTCAAGTTAGCAGTGCGTGTCTAGTATGGGTGTACTTGTCAAAGTGCCCTAATTAATCAAGTGGTAATTTTCAAAGTGGTTATGCGATGGGTGCCTGAACCAGGATGCCTGCGTCAGAGGGTAATGCGTAATTGATGGCAGCTTCTGTTAAGTGGAAGTGTGTTGCTTGTGTCAGGTGACAATGTGTTAAGTGGTATCAATTTTCACTCTAGGGTTGTTTATGTTTGAACATTTCGCAAGATAGTACCTGTGGTATCTAGCGCTATATGTATCCGAACTTTGTGTCTAATGGTAGGATGCAACGTGTGGTAGTCTGTCACAATAATGGTAGTCTGTGTCCACACTAGTCACCACACCTACTCTCCACACTTGGGCCCCTAATGCTTGACAAATTACTGACGGAAATATTTCATCTGATGTCGACATTCCTTCCTAATTGTGTGTGTGTGTGTGTGTGTGTGTGTGTGTGTGTGTGTGTGTGTACCAACATCAGAATAATACTAACATAATAATAGTAGTCATATAAGAATGGTGTAGTGGAGAAAGCTATTCATAAACATATCCCACAATTTGAAGGACAATATTTGGCCTAACATTTGCCTCTACTAGTCTTTACGACCATTGAGCACGAATGGACGATCCTCAGATGTAATGGCCAGCCCACCATAGCCAGGGGTCGTACCTTCGGACTCAATGTTCGTACCATCGTGTTCAAGGGTCGTACTGTCGTGCTCAAGTGACTGAAAAACCAAAAACATGATCAACAGCTTCAGTTGAGGATAATAATAATAATAATAATAATAATAATAATAATAAAAAAGTGATCCGCTGCCAGAATAGAAAAGGACATAGTACGCTAACAACGTCTTAGACAAAAAACAAAAGCAACAAACACCGCAGTATTCCCGCAATGCCCGTTCGTGCTCCTATGAAGATACATTTGTGATGTGGACTTAATATAAACATATGTAGAGCATGTATATGCCGACCTATGAAGATACATTTGTGATGTGGACTTAATATAAACATATGTAGAGCATGTATATGCCGACCTATGAAGGTACATTTGTGATGTGGAATTAATATAAACATATGTAGAGCATGTATATGCCGACCTATGAAGATACATTTGTGATGTGGACTTAATATAAACATATGTAGAGCATGTATATGCCGACCTATGAAGATACATTTGTGATGTGGACTTAATATAAACATATGTAGAGCATGTATATGCCGACCTATGAAGGTACATTTGTGATGTGGAATTAATATAAACATATGTAGAGCATGTATATGCCGACCTATGAAGATACATTTGTGATGTGGACTTAGTATAAACATATGTAGAGCATGTATATGCCGACCTACGAAGATACATTTGTGATGTGGACTTAGTATAAACATATGTAGAGCATGTATATGCCGACCTATGAAGATACATTGTGATGTGGATACTTAATATAAACATATGTAGAGCATATGTGTATGTGCCGAACTATGTGAGGGAAGATACTGTAAATGGAGACGAATTGGACATTGCTTGCAAAAGTTTCAATAAGACTTTCAAAGCAAGAGAAGGAATATAATGCACCATATCGAACTAGCCGGTCATTTCCCAGACCTAAGGCAAAATGAAGGGAAAGATGTAAATAAGTACCTGTTGTCCAAGACAATAACTCATAAAAAAAATAAAGAATAAATAACCAACACGACTGAGCACGTTACGTAAATTTACGTAGCAAAACAAAAACTTACGTGTCAAAGCAAACGATAACACAAAGCATTTACTGCTGATAAACCGTAAGTTATAGCTATTTTAGAAGCAAAATTGTCATTGTTTTGTCAGTTAATAAATTACCTATGGAAAAGAACGACTTGGGGTGAGATGTTGAAACCATGGCAAAGTTAAATATCTTTTTACCATTTTTACTAGATAATATATGTCTGCAACATATTGAATTACATAAACAAGACTTGCCCAATAATAGAAATAAATCCGCTAAGTTTATTACATAAGCAACACGATGAAAATAGAGGCTTAAGCCACTTACGCTGCTCAGTAAACATTTGTTGTAAAAGTTTTAAATGAAATAACACGGTCTAGATGAGGGATGTCCGACGCTAGCTTGAAAATCTTTGTTGGCCGGTTATAGGCAGGGGAAGTTAACGGTTCCGCTGTAGAACACCATGTTTTGATATCAACATCGTACACTCGGCTTCCAGGAGGAAAATGTGATATACAGAAACACTAAGTTTTACATGTTGGTAATTACAACGTGGGGAAAATCTATTGAATATTGTTGAACTGCTACGAGTTAAATGAGGTAAAGCTTTTTTATAATAACCTGTTATGACCTTCAGCCGTGTACACACAAATACTGACAAAAGGCGAATCAAATTTTAGGATCCAGGATTCACTGGCAAGGCTTTCTTATTTAAGCCAATGAAAACTACTCTTGACTTTCCAAGCCACTGACTGGCGAGTCCTCAACTTGGATATTATGTTTAGTTTTGGTCATACGACAAAAATACACAGATAGAATGGAGAGGCACTACAACAGCGAGCTACAGAGATGATCCCCGGGCTGAGTAACAGTTCCTTTGACAACGCAAAACACAAACTTAGTGGCCTCAAACAACAGGTTAAGATGTGGCATGACAAAGGACTTGATAATCTTGATCCGGAAAGCTACTTACACACTAGAAGAGTCCGGTTACAAATTTAAGGACAACTGATCTAGTTCAACAACACAAAGTATCAACAAGACTGTTAACATAAGGGGCAGTTGAACCAATAACTGCTGCCCAGAGTAACGTTGTGCGTACGTTTAATATCAACTCATGTTTATAATAATGTCCCCTCCAGGTGCTTCTCCGAGAGAGACCCAGAAAGTCTGCTGCTATTTACATTCCTAAGTATGTAAACATACCATCACGCACTGGCGTATACACGTGAAAACTTATGTGGGAACACACACACACACACACACACAAACACACCACCAACCCTGACCAACGGACACTACAGTCGCTGGGCTACACACAAACCACCGCCCATGGACAACACACAAGGAGAAAGACTCTGAGGTATGGAATCAGACCAGCTGCTGCAACGTTAACAATGAATAATTAAATTATTGATCTACAGGTTGACTCTAGCGGACCCCCCCCCCCCCCCAACCCCCAAACACTACCAGCCCCATTAATCAATCCCCCTTTTTCTGTTACTAATGTTCGCAGAGTTTTCCTTTCCTTCTCTTTATTGACTTTCATTCTTATTCCTTCTATCTCTTCCCGTCTCTGCTTCACCACTTACCCCTTCCTTATCATTATATTCACATTATTCTAGTGCATGAAAAAATCAAAAAGCCAATTCGGGTCACAAATATACAATGCAACATTGCAACTTGCCTGGTCTTCAAGTTGTTTCAGGCGAGAAATCATAGATATGAAATGTGTTAGGTGTAAACATGACATGTACATATATTTCTGAAGACGTCATGAATCACCAAGATGTGAGAGAAGACATTCATCTTGCGTGTAATACACAGAATAACAAACAGGTGTTGATCATGTCGGATTTGAAGAATAAGTACAGAAATAAGATGTAAATTTGCGCAAAATGATGGCTGTAGAAGCTAATTATGTTGTCATGACTAGAATACGTAAACAAAATAATATCAAAACTGGTTTTGGTTATGAGATGTGGCAGTTGTGAGCAGAACACGATGTTTTGTGCAGGCAAATATCAACATGATAATTCGGCAGTTGTGATGATGAATCACATGCTAGAAAATACATTAGAATATTTTCATTTTCATATATTGAAATGCATAATCTTCCTGGATATTTAGGAACTTATTTTGGGCAAAAAAGAGACGACCCTTGAGCACGAGATTGTGACGTCATGCCCAAGGGTCGTGCCAACAGTGTATCTAAAAATTAAATATTTTTTCGTTCCAGCTATGGCTAAACCGGTCCGGAAAGGTTACCTTACCAGATATAAGAGTAAGTATTACATCAACTCACTCGTAACCATCATCGCACACAACATTTATTGAATAAAAAAAATCATTAGAAATTTCTTTAAAAGCCGATTACCAGATGTCCATTAAAGACTTGACTTTGATTAGTTTTTCCTTAATTTATCAAATGTGATAATGGAAATAAATATTCTCAACCTTCCCACGATCACTTGTTTTCAAAACTCATTAAGACACGTAATTAAAATGATCTCCCCACAATGAGAACAGTCGCTGGAATTAGCATCATCTCACGAATATGAAATTTATATATATATATATATATATATATATATATATATATATATATATATATATATATATATATATATAAGGGGATAAGAGCGAGTGCTCAAATTAGAGAGGTATAAGTTTGTTGAGTATTCCTTGTAAATTATATGGGAGGGTATTGATTGAGAGGGTGAAGGCATGTACAGAGCATCAGATTGGGAAGAGCAGTGTGGTTTCTGAAGATGGTAGAGGATTGGTGATCAGGTGTTTGCTTTGAAGAATGTATGTGAGAATACTTAGAAAAAAATAAAAAAAAAAAAAACATATATATATATATAGATATATATATATATAGATATATATATATATAGATATATATATATATAGATATATATATATATAGATATATATATATATAGATATATATATATATAATATATAAGTGTGTGTGTGTGTTGGAAAAGATCACAGTTTTGCGCGTGATCATGATATTCCTATGAGTCCACGTGTTTCATTTTCCCCGTGGACTCATAGGAATATATATATATATTATATATATATATTTTTTTTTTTTCGTTCCAGCTATGGCTAAACCCGGTCCGGAAAGGTTACCTTACCAGATATAAGAGTAAGTATTACATCAACTCACTCGTAACCATCATCGCACACAACATTTTATTGAATAAAAAAAATCATTAGAAATTTCTTTAAAAGCCGATTACCAGATGTCCATTAAAGACTTGACTTTGATTAGTTTTTCCTTAATTTATCAAATGTGATAATGGAAATAAATATTCTCAACCTTCCCACGATCACTTGTTTTCAAAACTCATTAAGACACGTAATTAAAATGATCTCCCCACAATGAGAACAGTCGCTGGAATTAGCATCATCTCACGAATATGAAATTTATATATATATATAATATATATATAATATATAAGTGTGTGTGTGTGTTGGAAAAGATCACAGTTTTGCGCGTGATCATGATATTCCTATGAGTCCACGTGTTTCATTTTCCCCGTGGACTCATAGGAATATATATATATATAAATATATATATATATATGTGTGTGTGTGGGCGTTTATGTATATACATGAGTATGTGGGTGGGTTGGGCCATTCTTTCGTCTGTTTCCTTGCGCTACCTCGCAAACGCGGGAGACAGCGACAAAGTATATAATATATATATAATATAAGTGTGTGTGTGTGTTGGAAAAGATCACAGTTTTGCGCGTGATCAAGTATATTCCTATGAGTCCACGTGTTTCATTTTCCCCGTGGACTCATAGGAATATATATATATATATATGTGTGTGTGTGGGCGTTTATGTATATACATGAGTATGTGGGTGGGTTGGGCCATTTCTTTCGTCTGTTTCCTTGCGCTACCTCGCAAACGCGGGAGACAGCGGCAAAAAAAAAAAAAACAAAAAAAAAAAAAAAAAAAAAAAAAAAAACATAATATATATATATATATATATAATATTATATATATATATATATATATAATATTATACATGGAAAGGATCACGATTTTGCGCGTGATCAAGTATATTCCTATGAGTCCACGAGGACAACGCTCGTTGACTGTCTTGGACAATCGCGTGTTTACCAAATGGCGTCTTAGCTTTGTCTCTTCGTTGTATAACAACTGACTTATATTTCTCTCTTGTGTCTCCCCTGTCGATGTGATTATTACACGTGGATTCATAGGAATATATATATATATATATATATATATATATATATATATATTTTTTTTTTTTTTTTTTCATACTTTGTCGCTGTCTCCCGCGTTTGCGAGGTAGCGCAAGGAAACAGACGAAAGAAATGGCCCAACCCCCCCCCCCCCCATACACATGTACATACGTCCACACACGCAAATATACATACCTACACAGCCTTCCATGGTTTACCCTAGACGCTTCACATGCCTTGATTCAATCCACTGACAGCACGTCAACCCCTGTATACCACATCGCTCCAATTCACTCTATTCCTTGCCCTCCTTTCACCCTCCTGCATGTTCAGGCCCCGATCACACAAAATCTTTTTCACTCCATCTTTCCACCTCCAATTTGGTCTCCCTCTTCTCCTCGTTCCCTCCACCTCCGACACATATATCCTCTTGGTCAATCTTTCCTCACTCATTCTCTCCATGTGCCCAAACCATTTCAAAACACCCTCTTCTGCTCTCTCAACCACGCTCTTTTTATTTCCACACATCTCTCTTACCCTTACGTTACTTACTCGATCAAACCACCTCACACCACACATTGTCCTCAAACATTTCATTTCCAGCACATCCATCCTCCTGCGCACATCTCTATCCATAGCCCACGCCTCGCAACCATACAACATTGTTGGAACCACTATTCCTTCAAACATACCCATTTTTGCTTTCCGAGATAATGTTCTCGACTTCCACACATTTTTCAAGGCTCCCAAAATATATATATATATTACAATAAAGTGTATATGAACGCGCACCTTCATAGAACATACAAACCTCCAACAGCCAGGATCGAACCTGGGACCTCTTGTGCAAGAGGCAGGCATGCTAAACGCTAGGCTAAGGGACTGTATAATATGTTCTATGAAGGTGCGCGTTCATATACACTTTATTCGTATTCATATAACTCCGCGTTGTACAGTTAGGTTCGGTAAAACGCTATCAGCTGGCTATGTGTTCTGTTCGGAAACAACCGGTAGACCCCATTGCTCACCATTGTGAGACGAAGGGTATTCGAGTAGTTAGTATTTCGAATAGTTATTTCATATCATACAGTCCCTTAGCCTAGCGGTTAGCATGCCTGCCTCTTGCACAAGGGGTCCCAGGTTCGATCCTGGCTGTTGGAGGTTTGTATGATATATATATATATATATATATATATGTGTGTGTGTGTGTTGGAAAAGATCACAGTTTTGCGCGTGATCATGATATTCCTATGAGTCCACGTGTTTCATTTTCCCCGTGGACTCATAGGAATATATATATATATATATATATATATATATATATATATATATATATATATATATATATATATATTCATGTTCATTATACTTTGTCGCTGTCTCTCGCTTTAGCGAGGTAGCGCAAGGAAACAGACGAAAGAATGGCCCAACCCACCCACATCACATGTATGTACATAAACGTCCACACACGCACACATACATACCTATACATCTCAACGTATACATATATATATATACACACACAGACATATACATATGTCCACATGCACATAATTCATACTGTCTGCCCGTATTCATTCCCGTCACCACCCCCCAACACACGAAATAACAACCCCCTCCCCCCGCATGTGCGCAAGGTGGCACTAGGAAAGGACAACAAAGGCCACATTCGTTCAAACTCAGTCTCTAGCTGTCATGTATAATGCACCGAAACCACAGCTTCCTTTCCACATCCAGGCCCTACAAAACTTCCCATGGTTTACCCCAGACGCTTTATATGCCCTGATTCAATCCACTGACAGCACGTCGACCCCGGTATACCACATCGTTCCAATTCACTCTATTCCTTGCATGCCTTTCACCCTCCTGCATGTTCAGGCCCAGATCCCTCAAAATCTTTTTCACTATCTTTCCACCTCCAATTTGGTCTCCCACTTATCGTTCCCTCCACCTCTGACACACATATCCTCTTTGTCAAATTTTCCTAACTCAT
Organism: Panulirus ornatus; assembly: GCF_036320965.1. Classification (NCBI taxonomy): domain Eukaryota; kingdom Metazoa; phylum Arthropoda; class Malacostraca; order Decapoda; family Palinuridae; genus Panulirus; species Panulirus ornatus. The sequence goes on along the minus strand of NC_092254.1, from coordinate 374,741 downwards.
TCTCTCCATGTGACCAAACAATTTCAAAACACCCTCTTCTGCTCTCTCAACCGCACTCGTTTTATTACCACACATCTCTCTTACCTTTTCATTACTTACTCGATCAAACCACCTCACACCACATATTGTCCTCAAACATCTCATTTCCAGCACATCCACCCTCTTCTGCACAACTATCTATAGCCCACACCTCGCAACCATATTACATTGTTGGAACCACTATTGTGCGGAGGAGGGTGGATGCGTTGGAAATGAGATGTTTGAGGACAATATGTGGTGTGAGGTAGTTTGATCGAGTAAGTAATGAAAAGGTAAGAGAGATGTGTGGTAATAAAACGAGTGTGGATGAGAGAGCAGAAGGGAGTATATTGAAATGGTTTGGTCACATGGAGAGAATGAGTGAGGAAAGATTGACAAAGAGGATATATGTGTCAGAGGTGGAGGGAACAAGAAGTGAGAGACCAAATTGGAGGTGGAAGGATGGAGTGAAAAAGATTTTGAGTGATCGGGGCCTGAACATACAGGAGGGTGAAAGGCGTGCAAGGAATAGAGTGAATTGGAACGATGTGGTATACCGGGGTCGACATGCTGTCAATGGATTGAACCAGGGCATGTGAAGCGTCTTGGGTAAACCATGGAAAGTTTTGTGGGGCCTGGATGTGGAAAGGGAGCTGTGGTTTCGGTGCATTACACATGACAGATAGAGAGTGAGTGTGAACGAATGTGGCCTTTGATGTCTTTTCGTAGCGCTACCTCTTGCGCACGTGGGGGAAGGGAGGGTGTCATTTCATGTGTGGTGTGGTGGCGGCGAGAATGGATGAAGGCAGCATGTATGAATATGTACATGTGGATATATGTACAAGTCTGTGCATGTATATGTATGTATACGTTGAAATGTATAGGTATGTATATGTGTGTGTGTGGGCGTTTATGTATATACATGAGTATGTGGGTGGGTTGGGCCATTCTTTCGTCTGTTTCCTTGCACTACCTCGCTAACGCGGGAGACAGCGACAAAGTATATAATATATATATATATATATATATATATATATATATATATATATATATATATATATATATATATATCCCTGGGGATAGGGGAGAAAGAATACTTCCCACGTATTCCCTGCGTGTCGTAGAAGGCGACTAAAAGGGAAGGGAGCGAGGGGCTGGAAATCCTCCCCCTCTCGTTTTTTTTTTTTATTTTTTTAATTTTCCAAAAGAAGGAACAGAGAAGGGGGCCAAGTGAGGATGTTCCCTCAAAGGTCCAGTCCTCTGTTCTCAACGCTACCTCGCTAACGCGGGGAATGGCGAATAGTATGAAAAAAATAATATATATATATATATATATATATATATATATATATATATATATATATATATATATATATGTATACCGTAGGAGTTTGTTCAATCGTTGGCACTCATAACTGATTGTTAAATCTGCTAACTGTGATGTGTTGACAACCTAATATTAACATACCTCTTAATTCTAACTTCATTTATTAGAGTATCCTAACTTGATTGCAACTGCAAGGGTCTACTAACTCAACTTCAAAGATCCCTAACTTTAATCCAATTCAATATAAACCACCTTAACACTACCCTTATATAGTGCACCCTTCCCCCCAATCGCCCTAACTCTTGACGTCATATACTGGCGAGCCAGCCGGTAACTGTGACGTCACTCGTTACAGAGAGGTTCCTGGGCAGCAACTGGAGGGAGGAATGGCTTGTCCTGCACGAGGACTCCGCCCTCGAGTGGTACAAGGAACATGACGAGACGGAGCTCCTCGGGGGCATCATGCTCAAGGTCAGGGTCCGAGCATGTTCAAAGGTCACAGTAGGTCAAACATGAGGGGGGGGGGAGGTCAAAGGAAACTGAAAGGCCAGGGAGGTCAAAAGGGGGGTAGAGAAAATCAAAAGGTCAATGGAGATCAGAGTTCAAGGACTGTTAATGAACAAAAAGATCAAGGTAGTCACGTGTCACAGGTACAAAAAGTCAGTCAAAAATTCAGTAATTAAATTTCTTAACATCGGGATCATGGCAGATCAAGTATCAAGGTCAGAAGAGGTTAAGGTAGTTCCCTTTAGACTTGTGGAATCTGGGAAAAAATACAGTTAGAAAATAAGGTGAGCAAGTCATACATCAAATTTCAAACATCATGAGGAGGAGGAGGTCAAGCATGCATGGAAGGGTAAGTTGTCAAGTTGTGGTGGCAGGTCAAACACTGAGAGCTAGACTTACAAAACATCAAACGTGAGAGAAACTTACATCAGTAAAGTGGCCTCCATCATGCACAGAACAGTCAAATATCAAATGACCAAAGCAGGTCAAACATCAGGGTCCAGGTTCAAGTATCAAAAGTGCTGTACAAGTCAAACGTAAAGGTGAAAGAAGATGAACATCTCCAGGAGTATTCAAAGCCCTGAGGCACTGACCTGCTCCTTCACCCAACTCTCATACCGCATGACCTACACGCACCCACAAATATATCCACCTCCCGTCTTATCTTCGTTAGATGAGTCCTTCTTTTTCTGGCCCCAGAACGCGCCGGAGATGATCGCTGCGGGGCCATACGCCTGTTACGTCCCGGGCCGACCTGACGTGCCCAAGGGCACTGACCCTAATAGCCTCATGGTCTTCGGCAATAAGACTAAGGACAAGATCCACTGGTTCATCAGCAAGAACACTGATGACCTCACGTACGTACTGTGTGTGTGGGGGGGGGGGGGGGGGGGGCTTACTGAGAAGGAACAAAAGAATAACAGGCCAGTGAGGCGGGTCATACTGGGAGAACAAGTGGAATGAGACGTATGTCAGTGGAATGGGTGTAAAGTGGGTAAATGGGACGGTTCTTAGCGAAAGAGGGAACCAACCAGTGGGATGAGTGTCAGCGGGAGAGAAACCATTACGACGGGTCTCAGTCAAAAGGATAACAGTACATAACTCGGCCTTTTGGTCAAGATCAAAGTGCAGTATATCTCAGGGACACCGCAAGTGAGGTACTCATTTCTCATGCTAGATGAGGCACTGTATGTCTGCACACCTGTGTGTATGAGGCGAGGCCACATACTTGGAGTTTACATGTGTAAAAAGGGATGGGTATATATACATGGGAGAGGAATGTGATGATTTTGAGAGGAAAGGTTAGCAGACGAGACATAAAAGAACATTTATAAAGTTCCTGTGTTTCCATCAAAGTTATCAGTTTAAAGCTGCACAAGGACACTGCCACAAGTGCTTAGGGGTTTATGTACGTAAGAGGCAGTCAAGTGTGTTTAGAGAGAGAGAGAGAGAGAGAGAGAGAGAGAGAGAGAGAGAGAGCTAGTTAGCTTTGGTGAAAGTGTTACCACAGACTGCCTGATTAATTATCCATGAAGACACCCCCAGCCTCCTAAACATAGTATTATCTTGCTCCCTGAGGTCCAGAAAAACTGTAAATGCCTTTCTCTTCCTCAAGCAGCCAGTGGATGACGGCCATAAGTAACACGGTAAGGATCCCTTCTGTTTCTGGTGTTGCTGTTACTTAAAATCATTATCCAATGGTAACTACCATTTTGTCTTGTGCGTGGAGGGAGTTGTACACTCGTGGGAGCTGTTAGTAGTCTCACTAATATTCTTTCCTATCAACTGTGTCGTTAATCTTTTGCTTAGGTCAGTTAATGTCACCGTTACTAGTTACATTATCATTGTTGCATGTGCAACGGATATTTTTGCCAGTGTTACTCTCCTCACTACCGTTAACTGTTCCCTTAAGTGATCTCTCTCTCCCCGTTAACAGCTGCCTCCACCACCAGAGGCACCAAAGCCTCCGGTAGAGAGTGATCACAGAGGAGAACCACCCCCCTATGCCCCACAAGCACCAACAGCCCCTCCACAACCACCGACCAGTAAGTATAATCATGTCTTTCTGTCTATTCATCTTAACCCCCCGAGACCACAAGTACGTAGCATAAGAATGATGGTACGACCCTACAGTATAGTCATCTATATGTCTTTCTGTCTATTCATCTTAACCCCCTGAGACCACAAGTACATAACATAAGAATGATTGTACGACCCTACGGTATAAAGCCAAGTCGTACCGTCGTGCTTAAGGGTTGAACCGTCGTGCTCAATTAATTTCAATAAAGCACAGGATCTGTCGTTCATCCTAAAACGTATGTTGTGTCTACAGAAAAAATAACGTGTTAAATACCGCCATGATCCTCTTTCAGATAACCAAAGTGGAGGATATCCAAGAGGTGGAGGAGGAGGGTACGGCAGTGGAGGAGGAGGGTACGGCGGTGGAGGAGGAGGGTACGGCGGTAGAGGGAGAGGGTACGGCGGCGGTGGCACAAACACAGTCATCATGGATCGTCGCGACAATGGTGTCGGCGACTTCGCCTCCGGAATGATGATGGGGGCGGCCCTCTCTGGCTGGGGCTACGGCGGCTGGGGGTTCGGCATGGGCTTTGGGGTGCCCATGCACGCCGCCGGCTTCGGATACTACGGCGGGGGTTTCAACAATCAGGTGGGCAGCAAGAGAGGTATCAGTCCTCACGGGTGGGTTCCCGAAATCTGGATTCCTTTGCCTTCAGCCTACATAGTTAACAGAAATTATCAAGTCCAACTTTATTAATCAACTGATCTACAAAATCTTCATAAGCCAATAAAAAAAGGTTTTATATTCTTTTATCTTTTCACTTATTTTCAAGTATCTAAAAATACCACTACAACAAAAGCCCCCTCTTTTTTTTCATTATTTCCTTGTTCATCTCCAACAGTCTCAGGCAAGTTGGCGTGGGTAAGGGTTCTGTTAATAACATTAGTCACCCCACTTTTATCAAAGAAAATGTTCCTCTACAAATTTAAATGTTCGTAGAGGATGTGATCCCATAGGGAGATGGATCAGGAGAAACTAAACTAATATAAACCTACGAAAAGAACGGTTGCTAATTATCAACGACATGGACACACTATTTCTAGTTACTAAAATGTAACGAAAATTGTACTAGTAGATTCCCTTCAATGTGTAGGGTTGATACAGTGTGTAGGATTTTTGGTGTAGAAATTCAAATTTTCCTAAAGTAGACAAAGCTTTGAAGAGGGAAATTATTGGGCGAAAATAGTGGACCTCAACAGTTGAGTGCACTCGTTACACTTTCGTTGAAATTTAGCAAACTTTTAATGAACTGGAGGGACGCTTATGGTATCCCGACGCCAGTTTCTAATGCCCTTACGAAAGTTTTATTTGGTTTGTATGTAGATACACAAAGCAAATAAAGCTGTAATAAAAGAAAAATTACCTCTAGAGTGTAGAAATATCTATTTTCTGTTATTCATTTACTATTTATGCATGACAGTGAATGCCGCCATGCGTCGTAAAGTCTGAATCAGACAAAATCTCATTTTCCAAATATGTTAAGTGGATTCAAATGTTAAAAAGATTTAGGGTTCGAGTTAGTGCTTACGAGATCAGTTCCACACAGAGGTACACTCCTATACATCTGTAGACATCTAACTCACTGTTTATATTCCAAGCCAAACGAATCATGGCAGAGATAAGTCAAGTATAAGTTTTCATAACGATGAAATTTTCTTTATAATAGTACCCGCTACACAAGTCAAAGCATTATATAAATGGCATTTTACATAACATTATTATATAATCTCAGATTCTCCCTCTTCCTACCACTATCAACTTAACGAAATATTGGCTTTAGGAGTGAAAAAAAGGAGAATGCTACCCCATATCACTATTTATAATGACAACAACGTTTCCAAAAGAGATCGTAATTCTTGATAAGTATTTGCTTTTCTTGACTTACTTTTCCGTTATGAATTTTTGAGAACATTAAAATCGTTAAATGTAGTACAAGTATCTTAAAAGCCTCGCCATCAAGTAACCTGTGTACCTTGCAGGAGACAAACATCACCAATAACTACTACAACAACAACGCGAATGACCCTGGGGGTGGTGACCTCGGGGGAGCCCAGCCGGAGCCCGTGGAACCCGGGGGAGCCCAACCGGACCCCAGGGGACTGGAACCCGAGGCAGAGATGATCCCAGATGGCATAGACCCTGGCCTGCTGGACGAGGGCGAGATGGACATGGCCGGGATGGACATGGGAGAAGCCTTCGAGATGGGCGACATGACATGGGAGGAGAGTTTGACATGGGATATCTAAATGTGTGTGGATGAGAAAAAAGGAGAGATAGGTAGTATGTTTGAGGAAAGGAACCTGGATGTTTTGGCTCTGAGTGAAACGAAGCTCAAGGGTAAAGGGGAAGAGTGGTTTGGGAATGTTTTGGGAGTAAAGTCAGGGGTTAGTGAGAGGACAAGAGCAAAGGAAGGAGTAGCACTACTGAAGCAGGAGTTGTGGGAGTATGTGGTAGAGTGTAAAAAAGTAAACGCTAGATTGATATGGGTAAAACTGAAAGTGGATGGAGAGAGAATGGGTGATTATTGGTGTCTATGCACCTGGGCATGAGAAGAAAGATAATGAGGCAAGTGTTTTGGGAGCAGCTGAGTGAGTGTGTTAGCAGCTTTGATGCACGAGACCGGGTTATAGTGATGGGTGATTTGAATGCAAAGGTGAGTAAGGTAGAAGTTGAGGGTATAACTGATTTACATGGGGTGTTCAGTGTTGTAAATGAAAATGGTGAAGAGCTTGTAGATTTGTGTGCTGAAAAAGGACTGGTGATTGGGAGTACCTGGTTTAAAAAGAGATATATACATAAGTATACGTATGTAAGTAGCAGAGATGGCCAGAGAGCGTTATTGGATTACGTGTTAATTGATAGGCGCGTGAAAGAGAGATTTTTGGATGTTAATGTGCTGAAAGGGGCAACTGGAGGGATGTCTGATCATTATCTTGTGGAGGCGAAGATATGTAGAGGTTTTCAAAAAAGAAGAGAGAATGGGGTGAAGAGAGTGGTAAAAGTAAGTGAGCTTGGAATAGGAGACTTTTGTGAGGAGGTACCAGGAGAGATTGAGTGCAGAATGGAAAAAGGTGAGAGCAAATGACGTAAGGGGAGAGGGGGACGAATGGGATGTATTTAGGGAAGCAGTGATGGCTTGCGCAAAAGATGCCTGTGGCATGAGAAAGGTGGGAGGTGGGCAGATCAGAAAAGGTAGTGAGTGGCGGGATGAAGAAGTAAGATTGTTAGTGAAAGAGAAGAGAGAGGCATTTGGACGATTTTTGCAGGAAAATAGTGCAAACGACTGGGAGGTGTAAAAAAGAAAAAAAAAAAAAAAAGAGGCAAAAGATCAGGAGAAAGGTGCAAGAGGTGAAAAAGAGAGCAAATGAGAGTTGGGGTGAGTGTATCATTATATTTTATGGAGAAAAGACGTTTTGGTAGGAGGTAAATAAAGTGCGTAAGAGAAGGGAAAAAATGGGAACATCGGTGAAGGGGGCAAATGGGGAGGTAAAAACAAGTAGTGGTGAAGTGAGAGGGAGATGGAGTAAATATTTTGAAGGTTTGCTGAACGTGTTTGATGATAGAGAGGCAGATATAGGGTGTTTTGATCGAGGTGATGTGCGAAGTCAGAGGGTCAGGGAGAATGATTTGGTAAAGAGAAGAGGTATTGAAAGCTTTGCGGAAGATGAAAGCCGGCAAGGCAGCGGGTTTGGATGGTATTGTTGTGAAATTTATCAAAAAAGGGGGCGACTGTGTTGTTGACTGGTTGGTGAGGATATTCACTGTATGTATAGTTCATGGTGAAGTGCCTGAGGATTGGCGGAATGCATGCATGGTGCCATTGTACAAAGGCAAAGGGGATAAAGGCGAGTGTTCAAATTACAGAGGTGTAAGTTTGTTGAGTATTTCTGGGAAATTATATGGATGGGTATTGATTGAGAGGGTGAAGGCATGTACAGAGCATCAGATTGGGGAAGAGCAGTGTGGTTTCAGAAGAGGTCGGGGATGTGGATCAGGTGTTTGCTTTGAAGAATGTATGCGAGAAATACTTAAAAAAAACAGATGGATTTGTATGTAGCATTTATGGATCTGGAGAAGTCATATGATATAGTTGATAGAGATGCTCTGTAGAAGGTATTAAGAATATAAGGTGTGGGAGGCAAGTTTTTATCGAGGATGTAAGGCATGTGCACGAGTAGGAAGAGAGGAAAGTGATTCGTTCCCAGTGAATGTAGGTTTGCGGCAGGGGTGCGTGATGTCTCCATGGTTGTTTAATTTGTTTATGGTTGCGGTTGTTAGGAAGGTGAATGCAAAAGTTTTGATGAGAGGGGCAAGTATGCAGTCTGTTGTGGATGAGACGGCTTGAGAAGTGAGTCAGTTGTTGTTCGCCGATGATAAAGCGCTGGTGGCTGATTTGGATGAGAAACTGCAGAAGCTGGTGACTGAGTTTGGTAAAGTGTGTGTGAAAGAAGGCTGAGAGTAAATGTGAATAAGAGCAAGGTCATTAGGTTCAGTAGGGTTGAGGGATAAGTCAATTGAGAGGTAGGTTTGAATGGAGAAAAACTGGAGTAAGTGAAGTGTTTTAGATATCTAGGAGTGGATTTAATAGGGGATGGAACCATGGAAGTGGAAGAGAGTCACGGGGGGGGGGGGGGTGTCTGGGAGCGTTGAAGTGTGCGTGGAAGTCGAGAACGTTATCTCGGAGAGCAAAAATGGGTATGTATGAAGGAATAGTGGTTCCAAAAATGTTATATGGTTGTGAGGCATGGGCTATAGGTAGGGTTGTGTGGAGAAGGGTGGATGTGTTGGAAATGAGATGTTTGAGGACAATATGTGGTGTGAGGTGGTTTGATCGAGTAAGTAATGAGAGGGTAAGAGAAATGTGTGGTAATAAAAAAAAGTGTTGTTGAGAGAGCAGAAGAGAGTGTATTGAAATGGTCTGGTCGCATGGAGAGAATGAGTGAGGAAAGATTGACGAAGAGGATATATGTGTCAGAGGTGGAGGGAACGAGAAGTGGGAGACCAAAGTGGAGGTGGAAGGATGGAGTGAAAAAGATTTTGAGCGGGCCTGAACATACAGGAGGGTGAATGGCGTGCAAGGAATAGAGTGAATTGGAACGATGTGGTTTACCGGGGTCGACGTGCTGTGAATGGATTGAATCAGAGCATGTGAAGCGTCTGGGGTAAACTATGGAAAGTTTTGTGGGGCCTGAATGTGGAAAGGGAGCTGTGGTTTCGGTACATTACACATGGCAGCTAGAGACTGAGTGTGAACGAACATGGCCTTTGTTGTCTTTTCCTAGCCCTACCTCGCACGCACGCGGGGGAAGGGGATGCCATTTCATGTGTGGCGGGGTGTCACTTACGTACATCATTATGGCGAAGCCCTTAATGAAAGAAAGGGAGTGATCAAATATAAAGTTGAGAAAATAAGAATTGAAAAAAGTAAAGTATTTGGCGTATGTGTGGGAAACAGTAAGATCAACCTGGTAGCATACTTATCACAAGGAAAAAGGTAAAGAATACAACAAGTTATCCTAACACTGAGGTTGTAAGATGGTTAAGGGCATCACTTGAATCACCAGGGTTGTACTTCCCTGGGCGGCTGGTGTCTACAACACGGAGGGTGTTAAATGGCACCTAGCATCAGTTCACTACCCGGTCAGTTTTAATTCCCCTCACTGTGCCCATATATCCATATATGTGCTTGCATGTCTAATAAGTTATATATATCATGAAATCACTGATAAAATATAAGTGCTGACTCAGTCTCTAGCATATGGTAATGATTGTGGACACGACACTCGGGTTCACGAACCCAAAAGTTTTGTTTTACGAGACGCTAGCCTACTTAGTTTCAATAATTTCACTATTAATTATTGTGTAAGTTGATATCTCCTGAAGTAGTTTCATTATGAAAGCACTATTCATGATTCTCAACATCCTTACATTATTATGAGCAAAATTAGATTAGTAGTCATGAGCACAATGATAATTTTATGTATATAATATCAAGGCATGGGACTGGATCCATTTATGAGGCTAGAACATACCACAGTAGTTTATGACATTCATAATTACATCATATAAACCATAGCTTGGCAATATAGACTAATGGAATATTTCATGGAGGACAAAGTTTTCGCGAGTATCAAAATTCCTACACTTCCTCCAATAGAATATTCCGTCACGCAGTAATGGCACAAGTATCTTTATCACTGACTACGGTTTCACGATCCAAGTGCTCGTTATGGTCGGTATACAACGTCTTCTGTGTTGGGACGAAAATTTAATGTCTAATTTTGAAATTTAAATGACCCCCCCTCTCGCCCCGTTATAATGGCACTTAGCGCATATATACATACATTTTCCCCATGGACCCATAGGAATATATATATATATATATATATATATATATATATATATATATATATATATATATATATATATATATATAATATATATATATTATATATATATATATATATATATATATATATATATATATATATATATATATATAGAGCATATTTACCAAATGGCGTCCTAGCTACGTCTCTTCGTTGTATATCAACTGACATGTTTCTCTCTTGTATCTCCCCTGATGATGTGATTACACGAAAGTGCACTTGGGAACTTATCGTGTTTCATTCTAACCGTGGACTCATAGGAATACATATATATATATATATATATATATATATATATATATATATATATATATATATATATATATATATATATACACGAACACAGTGCAGAGGAACGCGCACCTTCATAGAACATACAAACCTCCAACAGCCATGATCGAACCCGAGACCCCTGTGTAACAGGCGGGAATGTTTCCACTAGGTTATGGGCCCATAGCCTAGAAGTGGCATTCCCGCCTGTTAGACAGGGGTCCCGGGATCGATCCTGGCTGTTGAAGGTTTGTATGATTTATATATATCCAGTTGATTATACTTACCTATCACAGCAACTACCTGGGTATATCCAGAGCTCAAATCTAATATCAAGTCTTATATCTTAAATCTACCAACCTCTGACACTGACAACGAACCGCCAACAGATATAAGCATAGCAAACTATTTTTTCCTTCCTTTGAGTAAGACAGAACAACCCTTCGGATGATAGCCTGGCCCTTGTACAGACCCCTTAACGATCAGGTCACAAGATGACATCATATACACTGGTCATGTCCAGATGGAATTGTCTCCAGGGTCGTACAGTCGTGCTCGAGACGTACTGTCGTGCTCAACGGTCGTACCGTCGCGCTCCTTGGACCTACGTCGTACTCGAGGATAAACCAATCATTATAACTGCTCAAACATGGTACCAGATCAGTCTGAACAACGAGAACAGTATCATTCTGAGCTTAACCTAACAAAGCCTAGTTAACTATCCATACAAAATGGATTCCATCGTTCCTTTTATTTCCATTCCATGCTATTTTACGACACTTCGACATTCATTACACTTTTTGCTTTATGAATGTTAATGAGAACAATCAATTTAGACCTAGCGGAAAATTCAAGAGTATACTCATACGATTTGAATGAAATCTGTCAAACCCAAAATACTGCTAACCAAGTTAGGACAACTTAAATAACTTTAGTTTTAACGCTTCATTTCATGTGAACAGCAAAATTTCAACGAACACAAAAAAGTCAGTGAATAGTATAGAAGTGTTTGATACTAGTCGATGATTGGAAACAGCACGATCGAGATATTCCTCAATAACCTAACCATGACACAGTAGTTAAAGTACCAAAACTATAGATACTTTTTAATCTGTTGAAAAAGAAACTACATTTTTCGGGAGGGTATGTTATTAAGTCTTTAAATCATTATCGAAAATATACGCCCACAATATTCAGTAAATGTCCGGGTCCATATATGAAAATGGCCACTGGATCGTTAATATTTGATGGCCATGATTACCTCTAGCCCAACACAACACTAATCAAACATAAAAATGGTCTTAATAAAAAAAGGCTACCGACATGAAAATCTTATTTACCTGCGGCCTCAACTGAAGTTAGAGCACTCTACCTAAAGTAACGTGCAACACAAAATTGAACGGATACCTTCTTTCACCTGATCAAATGGCCAACTGGCGCCTCAGCCGACCCACAAAGAAAACGTGACTTATCCTCCGAGAAACGAATCTGATTGGCTGCAAGAATATGACGTCACGGAGGCACCTCGGTCATTGGCTGACGTGGAGGCCAGCAAATGCCCGCGGATCAAGATTGTCGAGCTGTACATTTCATGTTAATCTTGTTTGTAGTACCTAAGATTATCAGTGTTCCTAAGGTGCTTCAGCTTTCCTCTCCTCAGCAAAGTACGTGTAATCAATCACAGTGACTTACGTTATTTTAATGTGTAATGTAGATGACTAATATGACACTGGCATTCCTTGTAACCAACTTGCAACCCAAGGAAAGTACGCTGTAAAATACCAAGCCAGGTGTTCTTTCCTCAAAAGTTTGTTTAGTTATGTTCCGGCGCTACCTCGTGAAGGATAGGGCGTGCAGAAAAAAATTATATATATAAATATATAAATATATATATATATATATTATATATATATGTATATATATATATATATATATATATATATATATATATATATATATATATATATATATATATATATGCACATTAAAATGATACCAAGCAGCGTGTTTCATTCTGCACCTCCATGACGTTTCATATATTTCGGCCCTTCTAAATGTTATCAGTAATTTTAGGTAAATGAATACATATGGAATTAGAAGTTTAAAGTGCTTTGATTGCTTTATGTTACATTTACAATATAAAGGTTATCAGGCTGCAGACGGTATGGCAGCACATAATCTCTAGCAACAGGATAACCTGGTCTGCATCCCTTCACATCTGGCTAACTCTTCACCTTTACCTAGTTTCCCTCATTCCTCATATATATATACTCCTTACCTAGTATCCACCTCAAATAGGTAATCATGACATGAAAAACAGCATTATTTAACATGCTCAACATAGGGTAGTGAAGGTCAAGACAGAGCATCCTCCGACTAGCATAACAAGGGGTGAGGACTACACATGAGCCTGCAGTTATTGCAAAATCTTGTACGTTCTACCTTGCCCAGTCTCCATCACTTCATCTTCTCCCTGAACCACTCTCTACCCCTCCTCTAAGTTTCTGTTAAGACAAACATGATGGCAAGTCTTGTAATTGAGGACATACAAGATATGTTACTATCACTGATGTTGCCTAACACCTTTAAGGATAGGGTAACTCATGAGGAGTATCAACAAGTGCTTTAAAGCTAAAAATTATGGTGTCATACTGAAAGTTGTCAAAGCCATTTGTCACCAAGCTTCCTCAGTGAAGGTCTGGCTTACCAAGACGCTTGTGCATCCTAGCTGGTCTAGTAGACCTTGGAGGAAGATGTCCAATTAAAATTTTTTGTCTAAGGATCCTCTCGTGTTTCTAACATCTGTTAGCAATTCTAGTACTTCTTTATTCATTTATATATTCATTATACTCGATCACAGTTTCCTGCGTCAGCGAGGTAGCACCAGAAAACATACGAAGACCCATCCACACATACATAAATACACGCTCATACACATACATATCAAAATATGCATACACAGCCATATATATATATATATATATATATATATATATATATATATATATATATATATATATATATATATTCAAACAACTATTCGCCATTTCCCGCATTAGCAAGGTAGCGTTAAGAACAGAGGACTGGGCCTCTGAGGGAATACCCCCACTAGGCCCCCTTCTCTGTTCCTCCTTTTGGAAAATTATAAAAAAAAACGAGAGGGGAGGATATATAATATATATATATATATATATATATATATATATATATATATATATATATATATATATATATACACCCAAGTACTTATACTCGCTTGCCTTCATACACTCCTGGGGCCACCCCGCCCCACAGGAAACAGCATCGCCACCCTTGCATCAGCAAGGTAGCACCAGGAAAACAAACAAAAAAAGGCCACATTCCTTTGCACTCAGTCCCTAGCTGTCATGTGTTATGCCCCAAAACCACAACTCCCTATCCACAGACCTTTCCATGATTTATCCCAAGACGTTTCACGTGCCCACGTTCAGTCCAGTGACAGCACGTCGACCCCGGTATACAACATTGTTTAAATTCACTCTATTCCTTGAATACCTCTCACCCTGTAATTCAATATTGCAGGTTCTGCCTAGCAGGTAATAATTTTTTCATGCAGGTTAGACACTACACTTAACAGATTTTTCAATGTGTATAGCACAATGTAGTTTTAGAGTACTTACCTCTTTCTAGTTATGTTAGCATATTTTGCAATCTTTGTAGGCAGTAGAGGGTCTCTGGATGTTTTCTCACCTACAATAAGCATCAGTTCATTTGTAACCTTCTCATAAAGGCAGGATCAAGCCAGTCAGTTGAAACCTTCTCATGAGGTGGGATCATCTGGTATCACTGCAAAATTTTGACACCCCTCATATATACTACTAAATCCTAAAGCATCCATAGTATGGAAAACAAATAACCAAGAGCTTAAAACAATTTACACAGAAGCAACACTCAGTGCACCCTCTCGACTTCTCTCTTCAATAATTATATCCGACGTCAAATGCTATTTTGTTTAATGATTAATCAGGAAGACATTTCGAAGACTTCCTCTGATAAGACAAGTGGTGTGCAAGCAAATCATTTTGCTTTCTCTCTCTCCCTTTCCTCCTGGTTAGTCACACACACACACACATTCAAACACCCTAGCTTGAGCCTTTGACTGAAAATTCTTGTATTTGCTCTTTCCTGTTCCTAATTCGAGAAAATAATAATAAAAGCAGAAGGAGGAGGATATGCTTACCCCCTTCTCTGCCCATCTTAATTGCCCTCTGTCACTCTAGAGATCAGTGTAGGTTTCACACTCTTCCCATCCCTTTTCACAAAAGGATATGAAATATGAAATGTATGATTAGATTTATTAAGATTAATACAAATAAGTTTTGCTAGAGCCAAGTGGAGCCAGTTTTATAAAAGAGCATTCCCAAATCTTTATGATAATAATAATAATAATGAGACACTACAATTATATCATGACCCTTCCAGCAATAACATTCATACAAAAAAATAATTATCACAGTTGATGGAATAAGTATGTAAACAATCAAGGAAGGGTGCTCAAGATTATGCAAGATGCCAAGAGCTGAGTAATATTGAGATACAAAAGTGCTTTTCAAGGTGAAATAATGAAAATCAATCAACCATGTAATTTAATGGAGATGATTTACACTATACGGATGGAACATTAGGCACATTTTTTTCAAGTTTAATTAGAGTTACCCTCAAAATTTCTAGAGAGCCGACTTTTACTTAATGTAAAATGGAATGGTCTTTAAAAAAGGAATATGTCCTTACTAAGCTATATAATATTCCAACCTCTAATGAACTAAGCTACACAATATTCCAACCTCACATGAACAGTGTTAAAAAGCATGATAATTGAGCAACGCATATGACTAATGTTGAGCCTTTCCCTGTCACTTATGTAGCAATGAAAGCTAAATATGGCATGCCATAATGTTGCATGGCAAAATCATGCAGCACACTAAACCCTTACCATAAAGGGGAGGGAAAAAGAAAAAAAAGGCTTTGCTCATTATGGGTAACAAAGACTGAATGTGCACTTCTTTACTCATGTCTTGTATACATTTCAGTACGAGTACAACTAAGGCTAACAATTATGTGCTATGTTACCATCAACTTATGCATATTTCCATAAAAATAAGTCATGGTTCTAATATTCGTGATACTGAAGAAACCAAAAAGATGGCCAATATACGACAGAACAGAAGCCATGACGAAGGAAAAGCATGAAAGAATCCCTGTTAACATTACAATTTCCTTATGGATTCAAATTGGCTTTAGTTCTAAATAATTTCACAAATGAATGAGTACCACCACATATGATTACACAAGCTCACTTTACTGTTGAGAGTTAACTTAGCAATAAAACATTTCAGATGGATCAGATGTGATATTTCCTACAGTAATGCCTGCTTACAAAATCATATATGCATTAGCTTTTTGAACAGCAAGGTGCAAGTCTACCACAGCTGAGTGGAGAAGCCGCCTGGAGGGACACGTTGCCTCTGCTTCTGCTGGGGCTGAGGCTCTGGAGTCTTCACCTCATGGTTTTCACTTGGTATGGGAGTACCAGCTGCAAATATATATTTTAGTAGTATCAAATAGGTAAAACTTATCACAGCTATGTTGCAATGGATAGCTCTGTTTACTGCCACAAATTTTTAAAATAAATTTCATAGAACCAGTCCTATTAAACTCATAAATGAAATACATTCATACAAGATTAATTGGTTTTTGAAATTAACCTTGGATTCTTTTTTTTTTTTACCAAGAAATCAATAGTGCTCAAACACAATAACAAGTCTGAGCACTGACTTTTTCTTGAATAATACATAACATGATTTTCACGTAAAACATTATTTCCTAAGAAAACTAATCTCCTATGCAAATGGCAGTCCTTTCATTGACTAGCATATTCTCCTACAACATTCATCCAACAGAGTTAATCTGATATTTACAACCATATTCACAATGGTCTGCAAAGTAAGGTTCATGAATAAGTACCTTTCCACAGATTAGGTACCATATCAGAGAAAACTGCTTCAAGATTTACTAGCAATGACTTGTACGTTTGGATCATTACCCTTAATATACTTCCAAAACAAATGCTGCTGATGCTGCTGCCACCATCACCTAAACCACCACCATCCCCTCTAAAGCAAGTACAAGTATTAATAAGCTCTATGAATCTAGTTAGAAGTAAAAGCTTTAGACTATAAGCTGTACTTATCTGCTGGCCTCTGTGCATGGGTTCAAGAAAAAATGCCTAAAGTTCACATTACATTCTTAAAGTACTTCACAAACTTTTTCATGTCTCAGCTGAGGGATTTGAAATCACCAAATTAAACATACAATATAACCCTACACACTGCTGTGCAGTTGAATGCAACTCAGATAACTTACAAGCAGTACTCTCTGTAATCTAGTATTATTCTATGCAAAAATCATATTAGACATGAGAATTTTAATTAACTGCAAAAACTTTTCCTCAAATCACTATTTTTATCAGAAATGACACATTATCAAAGTAAGCCATGATACTTTTGTGGAGAATATATGCATTAATGCTTCATATCATCATTCTATTCAAGAAATTACAGCTATTCACAGAAATTGAACCCATGCCAACAGACCTGTCTTACTTTTGTTACCTTTCCTCTTGTTTGGTGCAAAGCGGGGAGCGTGGATGTCCCAGCACAGGACACCCACCCCAGTCACTGGGTCGCGACGAGTCCACTTCCGACAAAACACTGATAGCATGCATTGTAGAGCAAGGAGGCCAGTCTTGTTAAAAGCTACTGATTGGTTAGTCTAACAAGGGATGGAATTCAGGTCATGAAATAAATATCTATAACCAATTTCATCTGGCTTATTTGATTCCACTGACTTATCTGGTTCACCTGATCCTTTTGCCTCAGAGTTATACCAGTGGTACATGCCTTGTGTCATAAATGTTAATATTTCTAATAATTTTCATTAACTGATCCATATTCCATGACGAGATCAGACACATACTGCCTCTCAAATCATTCAACCCATGCCTGTTGTGCTAAGTGAAATAAACTTATATACATGATTCATATCTTTTCACTTTGCAGAACAAATCAACTGATATCAGGAGACAAATGTTTACGAGACAGAAGTACTATGTTTACCATGAGTAATTTGTATGTTCCGACTCCTAGTCAGGCTAAAATGATGGAGAATTGGGAAGATGGCTTAGGAATTTTCAAGAAGTAAAGTCTATGTTAGCACTACCTCATGAATAGAGAAAAGAGTGAACATGTAAAAAAATGATCATATTACTAAATATATTCCACACACACACAAAAAGAACATAAATGACAGACATGAAATGTGTTACCTTGCCTAACTACCCATAAAACATGCAGGCTTTTAACTAGAAAAATGCACAGGAGGCAATGAAATAAATTCTAAACCACAAGATGAAGAGCCTTACCAAAGTCAAGAGGCATTATATACCAACACATGCACGGCCTGAATACTACATGCCAACTGCCATATTGGCAGGATGTAAGCGATACTTTATGTGGTACGATCAACATTGAGTATAAGATGGGTAAAATACCGTGGTACCTAAGACATTATGTACTGTAGTGTTCTAAAGGCTTCAAGTAACTTTCTTGGCAAAACTGTTTATGCTGTTCACATGTACTTGTACATTTCAAGAGGGTTTATAGTGTAAATGAATAACATCTACAGAATTTAATATTCCCCAGTGACAATGACAGATTACTGTGTTCAACATACAAAACTCTTACCTACTTTTGAAGGTGTATATCCAAATCATGAACCTGTTAGTGCACATCTGGTACTTTAAATATAATGGCAGCCAAGGGCTAAAATGTATTATGCTTAATTACACCAACCTAATGCCACAGATTAAAACACTGGAGAAAAGCGACAACCAGAGATTATAAAGAAAACCAGACATTACTAAGCTGAGCTCTGTCCAGTCTACATATATCATGAAGTCCCTAACTGGTAATCACAGTTAAAAACTTAATGTACTGTCATCTCTATAAACCTACTGATCTATCATACTTTGAGGCAAAAGGATTCACAACCATTTCATTGACTGACTTTTTCAAAACACCTTAAATATCTACCCCTGCAATCACACACAGCTGCAAGTGTTAGTGAAGCCAAGAACAAAAAATCTAAAACCACTTCACTAGTTTCAGATTGGTGCAATAAAAGAGTCAAGTTTTCATACAGGGCTGAAGAGAGATTCTATTGGATATAAAATCAATGCAAAATATTGCGTCACATTCAAAGTTATCCTTACATCAAATATTTACTTTAAAAGTTTACAATAAAATCCTCTACTTCAAACCTGTGACAAAAAGTGAAATATGACATAAGTATGCAATTATAAAAGATATGCTACTTTTGTGTCTTTCAAAAAATTAAGCAGCTATCAAAGTACATCTGAAGAAGCCCTTGTAAAACATAAAATTTCATCATGAGCCTTAATAGGAGATAAAGCAAGCCATCTCTTTCATGTACTCATTTTCCTGCACAAAGGGCAGGGTGGAACATGCAGAATCCTCTTGAAATATTTTTGTTCATGATTACATCCATACATTCTGAGAATAATGTTACAGCAATCCTTTTAAATTTCAAAATAATTCTGCAGTTTTGTTTGGCTTCTTTTCAAAGTGGGAGGTACAATTTATTTGCAAGTGTCATCTTTTTAACATAAAATGTACCACTCTTAGAGTAATATACAAAAACATCAATTAGGAGCCTTCAATTTTTCTCAGCCACTCAAAGACGTAAGGTTTATTCAAGATTTATTTAGATAATAATTCAGATTTGCTGCAATTGTTTTAAAACATTCACTAATAACATTAATCCAATCTTTCCCATTCAAAACAAACCCCCATCTACCCCCTATCTACCTTACAAAATTTCACCATTACATAAGTCAAACATTAAATTATCTTCAGACACTGCTGGGGATGGCAACAGATGAAATCAATGCAAGACATCAATTATCAGGACAGCAATAGCAAGTGCAATAGCTAGTGAAATATTAGGCGATTCATACGTGCAAAGATTAACTTGGCTATGTTTTAAGCTTGATTATAGTACTTTCAGACCTATAAACTAAGATACAAGACTTAATAAAAAAATTTGGTTTTAATTTAGAAAAGCTAATCAAAGGTAGTCTCTAGGAAGAAACTAAGGATCCTGTCGTCAAATATACATTTTGTTCAGACCCCTACGGTATTGATAGACTTTTATGGCATTAGGCCCACTACATTTTATTTACTCTATCATCTTCAAAGCATCTGATCATTCTCTCGCTGTTGTTAAACGACAGGTAGCCTTTAAGTGTAGAAAATCATGTACTTTGCTTCGTCACGTAAAGCTTCATTAACAAGTCTGAGTTTTAAAATCCTTGTCTACATGACTTACATTAATAAAATAATTCTTATACACCAAAGTAATGCCATATTACGAATATTTTTTCCTCTGAGATGTACAGTACAATGGTTAAAAATAAACAATGATCCTAGTTCTATTCTATGAAATTCACCCTAAAGCCGCAGGAGCACACAAGAAGAACAGCAAAGCTCTAAAATTTTCATACGTGTCAAGAGGTGCAAAAATAACTTCACCATACCTCATCTTTAATTATGCTAAACACATTGCAAAGACTGAAAGTTATGCACCACCTTTTCTTTGCAGTTGGTTACTCTCCAGATGATTAAGCCATGTGTAATGGCAACAGGTACAATGCCACTCTCCTAAGGAAACTAGGATCAATCTTAATAAACATCTCTCGTCTGAGAGGAAAGTAAATTGACATGGGAAGTGGTTATACATGCAAGAATATTAACATACTGGCATAATCCATGGAGCAGAACTATGACATGCTTTCTGCAGACATTTTCAAGATTATCAAAACTTTTTGTTTTGTGAAAAGCCCAGAAACAGTGACACTGGTATCTGCTTCAGCTACTTTCTTTCTAAAACGGTCGTCTTATATCACCAAAATAACGCTCCTTTTTGGATGCTTCAACATATAAGTGGGAGAGAAGGAACTAATGGGGAGAAATGGATCTTAGTGGGTCACCGTTTCTCATATAGCCACAGTATTTGATATTTAAATAAAACTTGAGAATTTCTGAAGCCGTTTGATTTTCTTAAACTAACTCTAGCTTACAGATACTGTAACTCTTCTCTTTAAAATATACAACAAAAGCCACAAAGTTTGAGAGAGTTGGCTGTAGCAAGCCAATTTAATTGAGGAGAATCATGGATTACTGTAAAGAGTAATGATCACATAATGAAATGGCCAAAATATATTATTTACAGATTAAATTCAATTACTTTTGATTCTTTTAGCATATGCAAAAAATATCACCAAGGATGGTAATACTGAACAAAGACTATGCTAAAAAATGTACACCAATAAAAAATTTCAAGTCCCTTATTTATAAAGAAGGCTTTCATTGGAATATTCTACATAAAAAAATTTAGTATGCTGAACTTTAAAATTATGAAATTACTCATTACTATGAGAAAAGCAGTAATGGTAAAACATCTATTTCCTTAATTACTGAAGCTGAAAAGATTGTTTCCTCTCGATAATAGTCATATCTTGCAATGTTATTCTCATAAAACTTTATTGTATATTACAGTATGATCCTTTATAAGACAATTATCTCTTACTTGATTATATTCTGTGAAAAGTCCACTCTTTTATTCGAATCTTTGTAAAAAGCTGTAGTCATTTACTGGATTTTCTCATCTTATTAATATGCTTCATAACCCATTAACTTATGATAGTTAATATATGCAGGATATTCTAAATGGTCTGCTTTGAAAAAAATTACCTAGCTTAATTTACGTGTGATCCCTAGGTAATATTTTTTGTGGAATATAAATTTCATATCATCGCAAATTAGTTGTTTATTTTGCCAAGAACCTAAGCCTCACTAAAGAATTCTCTGGTCTAGCACTGCATACCTGCCCTGGGGGTATCATTTGTAGTCCCGTTCGCTTTGGCATCTGGATCGTCTGTAGTGAAGATATTACTACGGTGATGGTCTCTTATGCGGCGACTGGGGGTACACTGGACTGGTTCATGTCCGAAGAGGCGGCTCTGAGTGTCCAGCTGCTTGGCGGAGGTCGGGGTAGAGGCGGTAGAGGACCTACTGCTGGAAGATCCATTGGTGGTGGCAGTTCCATTAGTGGTGGCAGACCCATTAATGGTGGCAGACCCATTGGTAGTGGCAGGTTCTGGATTATTCTCCTTGACAGCGGCAACAGCATCAACTTTTTCACACTGTGGGGTGGCCGTACCATTAGTTTCCGGTTTGGGGGATGGTTCCTGCTTCTCTAACGGCGATGCTTCTTGCTGGGACACAGACTTGGTCTTGGGGGTCAACGCGACCTCGTCATCTTCGCCGAAGACGATAGAGGAGCCTCCGCCGGGTGGTTTCAACACTCTGAAAGACAGTTTATTTCAAAATAAACATCCTGTCAAAGGTTAGTGGTTACCTAAAAGAATTCAGCAAATCATCAAAGCATGTAAGATTTAAATTCAGAGGCTTCCACGCTAATGAGGTAACTACATTCTCTACAAACAACGAAGAAATGTTTTATCTTTCATATTACTTGCCTGACAGTTAAGTTATCAGGACCTGATTCACTGTTCAATTTGGTCTCACCCCCAGGAGGCTGTTGTACCCTGGAAAGTATCATCAAAGATGCCACCATCACGGAACCCCGATTATGTACAACATTCCTAGGTTAACAAACATTCCTTCAAACCCTCAAAATCAACACATCATTACAGGTTCCACATAAACAAATCTAACTCTTACAATCCTTAAAACCAAACCTTTCACGAACACAATTATCAAATGTTTACACGATTCTATTTAACAATGAAACATCAATACCCTCAATAGCAAAGAAACTGGTCAATATCCAAATGATTAAGTAAATCTGATCTCGCCACCTTCTGTTAGCGATGAATATGGGTAAGAAACGTACTACCCTTGTTAAGACGAGAAATCCGGTAGTTATATATATATATATATATATATATATATATATATATATATATATATATATATATATATATATAAAGAGGATGATATAAACCAAGTCGTAACAGGTACTCCCGTGACATCATATGTTAGAAATTCTATTAATTCAATTCCTGTTCGCGCCGATCATGTTGGCAAGAGGTGGCGCCACCTTACGCTGCCTACATGATCATGAATACCACTGCCAGCCTGGACAACGCCCAAGAACTCGTGCTTCCCTGACGTTCATCCCAAGTGCCCCTCCTCAACAATCACAAACACAAACACTTCCCTAAAACCTCTTGTTCCTTTTAACAAGGACAATATAAACGACACTTCAAAAGTCATAGCATTAAAGTTTACTTAGGAGTGACACAATCATTGTATATCATTCAATACTGACGAGGTCCACTACAAAGGGGTTAAGGCTATACGCAGTCTGCCAATGTGTGTTAACACACACACAGTTAACACAGACTAACTTAAACATGTAATTTAACGCTGATGACAGTATTGTTTATGATCCATGTTATATAACTGATGACTATTGTTTATGATCCATGTTATCTAAAACTGATGACAGTATTGTTTATGATCCAGGTTAACACTGATGACAGTATTGTTTATGATCCATGTTATTTAACACTGATGATAGTATTGTTTATGATCTATGTTATTTAACAGATGACAGTATTGTTTATCATACATTAACACATGACTTGTTTATAATACGTTATTTAACAGATGACAGTATTGTTTATAATACGTTATTTAACATAACTACTGTTTATGGTAAGTTATTTAGCACATGACAGTATAGCTTATAACGTTATTTAACACTGATGACAGTATTGTTTAAAATACGTTATTCAACACAGTATTGTTTATAATACGTTAACAGATGACTACTGTTTATAATACGTTATTTAACACAGAAGACAGTATTGTTTATAATGTTTTTTAACATGACAGTAGTTTAAAATACGTTATTTAACACAGATGACAGTACTCTTTATAATGCGCTACTTAACAGATGACAGTAGTATTTACGTTATTTAACACATGACAGTATTGTTTATAAATACGTTAACACAGATGACAGTATTGTTTATAAATACGTTAACACAGATGACAGTATTGTTTATAAATACGTTAACACAGATGACAGTATTGTTTATAATACGTTATTCAACATAGATGACAGTAGTTCATAATACGTTATTTAACACAGGACAGTATTGTTTATACGTTAATTAACACTGATGACAGTATTGTTTATAATACGTTATTTAACACAGATGACAGTAGTTTATAATATGTTATTTAACACATGACTATTGTTTATCATATGTAATTTAACACTGATGAGAGTAGTTTATAATACGTTATTTAACTCTGATGACTACTGTTTGAATACGTTATTTAACACTGATGACTATTGTTTATAATACGTTATTCACCGTGATTACTGTTTATAATACGTTATTCAACATGATGACTACTGTTTATAATACGTTAGTTAACACTGATGACAGCACTGTTTATAATACGTTATTTAACACTGATGACAGTACTGTTTATACGTTATTTAACACTAATGACAGTATTGTTTATAATCCATGTTATTTAACACTGATGACAGTATTGTTTATGATCCATGTCATTTAGGTTGACATTAACTTGTCTCCGTAACCAACCCCTCAAAATGATCAACTTTGTTAGTTTGTTTTTTATTGGTATGTTTTTTTACATCAGTTAATAGGTAGGCCTGCACATACCAATGATCAACTTTGTTGGTTTGTTTTTAAGATCAGTTCATAGGTAGGCCTGCACATACTAATTAGGCATCAAAATCTTTCGAGAGAGCAAACCATCACAATTTTGATAACAAGCATCTCAAAAATCTTTATACTATTTTCTTTTTAACTAACGGCTGAAAGATGTTGCCTTCACCTTACACAGCCAACAAACGCAGAGTGTGAACATACACCAGCAATGAACCCATTAGCTGAACACGGCCGACGGTCATGTTCACTTTGGCACGATCCTCATGGGGAACCATCACTTGACTCCCCATCACCCCCATCATAGCGCAGCCATCCTGTTTTATAGTGGGGAACAGTGCAACCACCCCTCCCTCCCTCCCACTCTTCACTTCACTTCCTGGACGGGCGTGGCCACACTCAACCAACCATTGGCAGTGAGCAAATGGAGGACATTATAAAAGGTTTCTTAGATGAATAAGAAAGCGTGACGTTTGAAAATAAAGAATCTGCCATCATTAAAATGTAAATTATATTATCAAATCCAGCATATGTCAGAAATTTGATGACCAAAAAGACAATATTTTCTAATTTTACGAACTAATTCATGTTAAAAATCATTTGCAACTGTGGCCAAGAACACGAGGATAACCAAATAATAATGAGTCACAAAATGACTATAAATTACCACGCGCAACCCCAAGCCAGGAACGGTTGGTTACAGCCAGCGACGCCAACACGCACGCTGTGCAACATCTACTACTGAAGAAGAGCACGTTTCCTCGTCGCCACGCCAGCTATGTAACCCTGGCCCAACCCATAATATAGACATGTAACCTTCTCTCCTACACTCGACTACAAATGGAAAGGAAATCAAACTCTAGCATCGTTTGCAAACCGGTTCCACGAGACCACCACTCTCACTGACATGACTGTGCAGTGCAGGGCAACACTTGTTTGTTTATATTTAGTCTATCCCGCTGGATACCACGATGTGGTGCAACTTTCCCCTGATAACAGAGGCCATTTAGAACAGTAGGAACCACCAGAGAGCTTCGTCGAGATATCATCAGAGAATGATAAACTTGGGCTACGAAATCAAACAAATAAGTGCGGACATTCTTCCTCAATAGCTGGCTGAGCAATCATTTCATTAGTGACCACAGAGCATAATATTGTATCTCTTGAATTAACATACGAAACTTATTTGCGTTTTTTTCTTAACTCGCCATTATTCACATTCACGAAACCCAAGTCCAGGGCTTCGTCTTAATTTCCACCAACCAAGGCACCACACTACCTGACCATGATGGAGACTTTAGCGAGATCAACTGTAATGTTAACTTCACGTTAGCTACGTTCCTTCAATCTCCACGTTTGGAGATGTGATTTAATGACAACTACTAATCCACTGAACACTGCCGCTGTAACACGGTAGACAGTTTCACTTTAGGTACTGAAGTCTCCCCAGGACTTTCTCCGTTTTATCTAGCACGTCTCCCAAAAGTCCCGATTCTGAAAGTTATAGAACACGTCTGAACGCTCGTCCAGCCGACCTCAAACTGCCGAGGAGGCCCCCCCATTCCTTCACCGAGCGCTGGCAACCCACACCCCCTTCTCCACACGGCTACAGTGATCGCTCTCTCCTGCGGTGTTACCGCGGCTTGTCTGGGGTTGTGTACGTGTGACAGACGTTGAAGCACAGTGCTTCTGTCATCAGTAACGGACAGAAGCGAAAAAGACCAGCGGGGGGGAGGGATCTTGGGGGTCACCCAAGAGGGGGAGATGGGCGGGGTGAGTCACTCCGTCTTCACCCCCGCCAGCTCTGATAACCTCCCCACTCCCACTCATACATTCCTCCCCAACGACTCTTCCCGATAATCACGACGAACCACAGAGTGCCATCACCTACCAAGAGCACGTCAACACACGTCCAAACATTGCCAGCCTCACGCTGGGCGAACCCTACATCATGTAGGACAACACGGCAAGACCTGGACCAGGACCTTTACCAAATAAGTCGGCCTTACCATCATGCTAAATCCTCCTCCTCCCCGCTCTGAAGGCCGTCAGGAGCAGCTCTAGCCCTAACTCCAATGACACCCCTCACAGGGGCACACACCTGGCGAGTCTCTGTGGCAGAAGGAGAGAGGGGGTAACCTACACCCCCTTGATCACTATCACAGAGGGAACCACCAATACGCCTGGCCTACTTCCTCAACCTGCAATGCGCATTTGTGACCATGTAAATGTAGGATATGACAATTAAGGGCGAGGTGTATGACTGACTAGAATATTGTAGCACACGTGGGTAGCTAGGCTGTGTGGGTGTGGGCACTCGTCAGATAGCAATGGGGGCTTGCTCAAGAGGCGCGGTCAGGTCGCTACTGCTGGGCGGGTTCCTACGCGTCTCTGGGTCAAAGGATGGTGACCTCGACCCAGGTCAAGGGTGCATCCTAACTCCATGGGTATGACTGTTCGACCCTTGAGCACGACGGTAGATCTTGATACAATCTTTAGACCTGAACAATTAGAGTCAAGTCAAAGGCCAGGCCAGCCAACATATCTAAAGTCGTACCCTTGTGCTTCAAAGGTCGTACTCAGAGAGGTAATCATACAGAGGGCTAACCGTTATGGGAGTACACATTCATCACGTTTGGTTTGAGTCTTGAAGAAATTGATATTATATATATATATATATATATATATATATATATATATATATATATATATATATATATATATATATATTCATTTATTTATTTATTTATTATTTTATTTTGCTTTGTCGCTGTCTCCC
Source organism: Panulirus ornatus (assembly GCF_036320965.1). NCBI lineage: Eukaryota > Metazoa > Arthropoda > Malacostraca > Decapoda > Palinuridae > Panulirus > Panulirus ornatus. The sequence goes on along the minus strand of NC_092254.1, from coordinate 347,519 downwards.
GCGTTTGCGAGGTAGCGCAAGGAAACAGACGAAAGAAATGGCCCAACCCACCCCCCTACACAATGTATATACATACACGTCCACACACGCAAATATACATACCTATAGATCTCAATGTACACACATATATACATATACAGACACATACATATATACCCATGCACACAATTCACACTGTCTGCCTTTATTCATTCCCATCGCCACCTCGCCACACATGGAATACCATCCCCCTCCCCCCTCATGCGTGCGAGGTAGCACTAGGAAAAGACAACAAAGGCCACATTCGTTCACACTCAAGTCTCTATCTGTCATGCGATAATGCCCGAAACCACAGCTCCCTTTCCAAATCCAGGCCCCACACAACTTTCCATGGTTTACCCCAGACGCTTCACGTGCCTTGATTCAATCCACTGACAGCACGTCAACCCCGGTATACCACATCGATCCAATTCACTCTATTCCTTGCCCTCCTTTCACCCTCCTGCATGTTCAGGCCCCGATCACACAAAATCTTTTTCACTCCATCTTTCCACCTCCAATTTGGTCTCCCACTTCTCCTCGTTCCCTCCACCTCCGACACATATATCCTCTTGGTCAATCTTTCCTCACTCATTCTCTCCATGTGCCCAAACCATTTCAAAACACCCTCTTCTGCTCTCTCAACCACGCTCCTTTTATTTCCACACATCTCTCTTACCCTTACATTACTTACTCGATCAAACCACCTCACACCACACATTGTCCTCAAACATCTCATTTCCAGCACATCCATCCTCCTGCGCACAACTCTATCAATAGCCCACGCCTCGCAACCATACAACATTGTTGGAACCACTATTCCTTCAAACATACCCATTTTTGCTTTCCGAGATAATGTTCTCGACTTCCATACATTCTTCAAGGCTCCCAGGATTTTCGCCCCCTCCTCCACCCTATGATTCACTTCCGCTTCCATGGTTCCATCCGCTGCCAGATCCACTCCCAGATATCTAAAACACTTTACTTCCTCCAGCTTTTCTCCATTCAAACTTACCTCCCAACTGACTTGACCCTCAACCCTACTGTACCTAATAATCTTGCTCTTATTCACATTTACTCTTAACTTTCTTCTTTCACACACTTTACCAAACTCAGTCACCAGCTTCTGCAGTTTCTCACATGAATCAGCCACCAGCGCTGTATCATCAGCCAACAACAACTGACTCACTTCCCAAGCTCTCTCATCCACAACAGACTTCATACTTGCCCCTCTTTCCAAAACTCTTGCATTCACCTCCCTAACAACCCCATCCATAAACAAATTAAACAACCATGGAGACATCACACACCCCTGCCGCAAACCTACATTCACTGAGAACCAATCACTTTCCTCTCTTCCTACACGTACACATGCCTTACATCCTCGATAAAAACTTTTCACTGCTTCTAACATCTTGCCTCCCACACCATATATTCTTAATACCTTCCACAGAGCATCTCTATCAACTCTATCATATGCCTTCTCCAGATCCATAAATGCTACATACAAATCCATTCGCTTTTCTAAGTATTTCTCACATACATTCTTCAAAGCAAACACCTGATCCACACATCCTCTACCACTTCTGAAACCACACTGCTCTTCCCCAATCTGATGCTCTGTACATGCCTTCACCCTCTCAATCAATACCCTCCCATATAATTTACCAGGAATACTCAATAAACTTATACCTCTATAATTTGAGCACTCACTCTTATCCCCTTTGCCTTTGTACAATGGCACTATGCACGCATTCCGCCAATCTTCAGGCACCTCACCATGATTCATACATACATTAAATAACCTTACCAACCAGTCAACAATACAGTCACCCCCTTTTTTAATAAATTCCACTGCAATACCATCCAAACCTGCTGTCTTGCCGGCTTTCATCTTCCGCAAAGCTTTTACTACCTCTTCTCTGTTTACCAAATCATTTTCCCTAACCCTCTCACTTTGCACACCACCTCGACCAAAACACCCTATATCTGCCACTCTATCATCAAACACATTCAACAAACCTTCAAAATACTCACTCCATCTCCTTCTCACATCATATATATATATATATATATATATATATATATATATATATATATATATATATATATATATATATATATATATATATATAATACACAAGACATCCCTAATACCACAAATCATGGAACCGTGTTCAACATTCTTTAGCACCACCACTACCCCCTACCCTCAACCCCCGCTCGTACAACCACCCAGAAACACCCCCCCCCCCCCCCCCATCCCGCTCGGCACACCGACCTCTGTGAACTCTCTCCCTCTCACACATGTCGCCTCAATGAGCACATACAGGCACGTCGCGCCTCCCAACCACGTGCTTAAACCTAACCACACCCTAACACGCATCTCTCTCTCTCTCTCTCTCTCTCTCTCTCTCTCTCTCTCTCTCACAACCAACACACACACACACACACACAACACAGACAGACAGACAGACCCACACACACACACCACATACAACACACACACACACACACCACACAGACACACACACAGACACACCACACACACACACACACACACACACACACACACACACACACACACACACACACCACACACACACACACACCACACACAAACACACAGACACACACACAACACACACAGACACAGACACACACAACACACACAGACATAGACTACACAGACACAGACCACACACACACAGACACACACAACACACAAACACAACACACACAATGTCTTCCAACTACTCAAAAACCTGCAACAGATAATGATGTGTAACCCAAGACCCTAATAACACTCCATGAACCCCATTCAAAAACCTCTGCCTTTCTCATAAGACAACAATCTAAAACGCCATCTACCAGCACCCAGGAAAACCTACACACTTCACCACACCCGGGAAACCTGCGTGTCTTCCAGGCCTGTGTGGTGGGTCGCTGTCAACACCTATCAACCAAAGGAGATGGTGTACTTACTTCTACAGGAGGAAAGGCCAACAAGAGAGCATAAAGTTAAGACCGACAAAACTGCTTTCTTGCACTACACTTAAAGTAGCAACTGCCCCCCCCCCCCCCCCCGCATGAATTTCCTCTCCCTCACGTGTACGTAGTCCATGGATGGTGGGTGCCTCACTACCTGGTTCTGGTCGCAATGACCAAACCTTGTGGACACCAACTGCCTCGTGGCCGTAAACTCAGTTGAACATACGGGTGATAATACAACACTATCCCCTCCCAACCCCATCAATAGAAAAACTACATGGGTATCGACATGAGGAAACTGGTTACCAGGTATGTCGGTATTAATAATGAATTAGTTATCATGGATGCCTGTTACTGACCGCCTTACCACGATGGTACGACCCTTGACCACGACGGTACGACCCTTGACCACGACGGTACGACCCTTGACCACGACGGTACGACCCTTGATCACGACGGTACGACCCTTGATCACGACGGTACGACCCTTGACCACGACGGTACGACCCTTGACCACGACGGTACGACCCTTGACCACGACGGTACGACCCTTGACCACGACGGTACGACCCTTGATCACGACGGTACGACCCTTGATCACGACGGTACGACCCTTGACCACGACGGTACGACCCTTGACCACGACGGTGCGACCCTTGACCACGACGGTACGACCCTTGACCACGACGGTGCGACCCTTGACCACGACGGTGCGACCCTTGAGCACAACGGTGCGACCCTTGAGCACAACGGTACGACCCTTGATCACGACGGTACGATCCTTGATCACGACGGTGCGACCCTTGATCACGACGGTACGACCCTTGATGACCAAGATACGACCCTTAGTCACCAAGATACGACCCTTGATCATCAAGATACGATCCCTGATTACCATGGTACGATCCTTGACCACCATGGTACGACCCTCGTTTAAAACCAGTTACTAATAATGTGCAACAATTATTCCTCCAGAGACTTCCACTAAGAAAATTACATACAGACACTCATCCTGTCCAGGGGAAGGGGGAAAAGCTAATTTCGTATAAACAATTACAGAACACACGAAGAACGAATCTAATCCAGGTCAACCAGATCACCCGACATTAACCTGGACCTTGAACTCTGGTAAGCGTCCGTTCCCGATGGCGTCTAAACTTTAGAACAATAAGATTTTTTTTCGCGCGCGGGATGCGACCTCTCGTGGGTGGGGGGGTATCCCCCACATCCCAATATACAATTACAGTACAACTAATAAGTAATTGTTTCCCCTCTGATATAATGATGGTTAATACATAACGGAAACGCCTCGACATTATCTATTAATCTACTGGCGCAACACAAGAAAATGCGTCATGCGACAGCTGGACGCACACACGTCCCTCAGCAGGAGCAGCGGGGCGACGCGTCGCCTCCAGCAGGAAGACGAAGCCCCACAGGTATTCCGGCCAAGTTGGGATTACGAAGCAGTTGTCAACCCCCTTACCCTTCTCCACACTTTGTACCACCAACCTTCCTTCCCCAACCCGACCTCTAACGACCACACTAAGAGAGAGAGAGAGAGAGAGAGAGAGAGAGAGAGAGAGAGAGAGAGAGAGAGAGAGGGGGGGGGGGGATCGTATTAGCGATATGGTCGACTTCGTTCGGCTGGAGATGGGAGGGGCACTAAATAACAAGGGGTCACTCATCTGGTAACGATAATGACAGTGACACAGCCCGCCTGAGGAGCCATGACCACCTTACGCTATGTCTCATCTCCAACACTTGGCAGGGAGCTGCACACACACACACACACACACACAACTACACTATACTTACAAAAGTCAAAAGAAAAACAATACTCTAAAGATCTAGTGAAAACAACTTGTCTAATCGTTTCCATTTAATGACTTTAGTAATTATAATAAGGGCCAGTTATCTTGAAAACTTCAGAAAAGACTGGCTATGGGTCATTCACAACACTATCTTACTATGAAAAAGTTATCATAAAGGTTGTAGATATCTTTCATAACCCATCCTCGAGTTTGCCTTCCCTTACAAGAGAACACAAAAGATGCTGGTATAGGTTGTGAAAATTGTCAAATACCTACAATCATCACAACCACAATACCCAACCAAGAGGACTGCCTCTTGATTACTAAGCAACAATTTTAGATCTTCCTTCTGAAACAAAGAATGACATGTTTGTATAAGTAATCACCAGGTCCAATGGTAATCCAGAATGACATGTTTGTATAAGTAATCACCAAGTACAATGGTAATCCAGAATCACAACCATACGTCAAATACTGAGAACAAAAATTGATATACATGACATGGAGATTTATGTGGACTACTTTATGTGTGGACGTTGTCTTAATCCTCTTCAAAAATACTTTCTAAAACATGATATCCAGGATGGTACACACCGTTCTCCAATCCTGGGAATCACACACCCAATATACAAACAATTTTGACCACCTCAGATATGTTATCTTGCCGTAGGTCCGAGCAAGGTAACAATCTCAAAGTAAGCAAACATTACTCCCACTTCTGTAGGCTGTAATGACCATTATCAGGAAACCATCAATATTGAGTGTACACGAGCACACATACATTAGGCTATTACCTATCTTGACAACATCTGATATATATATATATATATATATATATATATATATATATATATATATATATATATATATTTTTTTTTTTTTTTTTTCATACTATTCGCCATTTCCCGCGTTAGCAAGGTAGCGTTAAGAACAGAGGACTGGGCCTCTGAGGGAATATCCTCACCTGGCCCCCTTCTTTGTTCCTTCTTTTGGAAAGTTAAAAAAGAAAATATATATATATATATATATATATATATATATATATATATATATATATATATATATATATATATATATTATTTATATTTATTTTGCTTTGTCGCTGTCTCCCGCGTTAGCGAGGTAGCGCAAGGAAACAAAAGAAAGAATGGCCCAACCCGCCCACATACACATGTATATACATACATGTCCACACACGCACAATATACATACCTATACATCTCATTGTACACATATATATACACACACAGACATATACATATATACACATGTACATAATTCATACTGTCTGCCTTTATTTGTTCCCATCGCCACCTCGCCACACACGGAATAACAACCCCCTCCCCCCTCATGTGTGCGAGGTAGCGCTAGGAAAATATATATATATATATATATATATATATATATATATATATATATATATATATATATATATATATATATAATCCTCAAGTTAGATGTAAAGAAAAACTGGCATTGGTTACTACATCTTAGTCGTAAGCAAATCTGCGATTAACTACACAAGGAAGTAGAACGTTGTGATTTCTTTCTTACAATTCTTTCTCATTGTGACGAAGGAAGTGCATTCTTCTCTCACCAACGGCAGAAGGCCCGGTGTACGTGACCGGCCGCAAGTCGACGTACTTGTGTGTAAGACTTGTGGAGAAAGTAGTGTGTGTGTGTGTGTGTGTGTGTGTGTGTGTGTAATTCATTACTTTCATCTTCCAGTTTCTATCAGATCAATCCGGTTCCTGTATCCACCAGAAACTTCATATAACGTAACTCTTCCGTACCTAACAAAGGGTTACACACAATTCTCATAATGATAGATACACAAGTGTTCCTACCTACGGTGTGGGGATGTAATTTTGCCTTGTGCGACTGTGTGGAGGGAGGGAGGGTTAGAGACATGCCCGAAGACTGTGATTGGCAATAAAAGAGAGGTAGGAGACTTAAGGGCAAGTACTGCGTTATAAAGTGGTCCAGATAGGTCCTAAAAAAATCAAATGGAGAATGAAGCAGACTGTATCATCATTCCTCCCTCGCTTAAAGGGGTGGGTGTTGGGGGGAGGGGGGGGGGATGTAGCGAGAAAGGATGTGGCAGAAGACGCGCCGCCAGATTGCTGCTCACTGTGACGGCTACGCAGTGAACCAGAACTTCAGTGGTTATCAAGTTTCACTCCTTCGGCCCAGGTATGTGCTGCTGTCTCTTCTTTCAGCCTCACCCACAAGTGGGCTGCTGCCTTTCAGTCCACAAACTTAAAATCTGTCCATCTCATACATAACACAATATAGTTCTTCGCAACTCTACATTTTTCTGCGGTGAGCGCTACGCGATACACCTGCCTTTCGACCCACACCATGTGGCAAAGTACTCGTCCACACTACACAAATGACCCACACATTCTAACCTAGTCTCTACTGCAAGTCTTTTATCATCATTATCATGTCGCACACTATTTTGTACTTTAGCTTTCCTCACCTACCTTTCTGTTACAGACAAGAGAGAGAGAGAGAGAGAGAGAGAGAGAGAGAGAGAGAGAGAGAGAGAGAGAGAGAGAGAGAGAGAGAGCAAAGGAAACCGTGTTTCGTATGACGTGATCGTGGGTAACAGAAGCCTTCCCTCGCTCCCGACACTATGAAGATGACGACAGATCACCACTTAACCTATTAAACACGACGCTACGACCTCAAGTACGACCGTTGAGCGAGACGCTACGACATCAAGTACGACCGCTGAGCAAGACGCTACGACCTCAAGTACGACCGTTGAGCGAGACGCTACGACATCAAGTACGACCGTTGAGCGAGACGCTACGACCCACTGGCTACGATCGACTGGTGTCTTGACGTCAGCAAGTATCACGTCAAAGGCCAGGCCACTATTCGCAAAAAGGTCGTTCCCTCGTGCTCGAAGGTCGTTAAAGACGTGCTCAAGGGTCCCACTCCTGCGCAAATGGTCATTAAGCTTGCAGTCCATTGACCAATCATGATGAGTCAAGATGAAGTTAACCCACCCCTCATACCCCAGGATAACATGGGGGGGGGGGGTTAAGAGATTTGGGTGGGGGAGGACTGGTGGGGGGATGGGGTAAGGGAGCTTCGTACGTCACACTGGGAGGTGGAGTTGGAGGGTTGGGGTAGAGGAAGCTTGTACGTGATGGGGTAGAAGACATGACTCATTACCCCCAGGGGGTGAGGAAGGTGAGAAGGGGAGGGAACCGTACAACTAGTCCAAACCAGGTCCTGACTACCATCATCTGGTCCTGCAGACGATGACTGAGCCAGCGTCGTGGTTGGCCGGGAACCACCACCTCACGTGCCAACCACCAGACGGTCAGTGAACTGACGTCGTGTGAACCCATGATGGTGCGGGTCGCTCCCTATTATCGACGTCTCCTCCACTCAAATACCACAACTTCGGTCTCCCTCCCTCCGGCCAACCTGCTCCCTCCTCCCCATGCTCCCTTCCCCTTCAGGTTGTAAAGGATTCTGGTGCTTGCAAGGGAGGAGGCGGACCACAAGGCCATACAAGTAGGTAATGTCTCGCCAGATTACATCTTTAGCGGAATTACGGCAAAGGAGATGGTGTCGACTGTACGTATACTACTTATAACACACATTCCTGCCGCTGGCTACTTACGTCCAAATGAACATAACACAACGGTAGTAGGGAAGCCTTCCTAAGGTGTCTCCCATACATGCAAGACCAGCTTGAACGTGGCCGATGGTCTGGTTAATTCCACGACGGACCAGTAGTGCTGCAGACATGCACGGCCGGACCACCGCCCAACCCAGCAATGCCGCACACTGTGCGCCCCCCACCCCACACCCACCCACCATCTTAATGTATCTCGTGTAGCCAGGATGCAGAGGACGTCTTCCTCACATATGCTCTCCCTGGCCTGGTAGGATCCCTACCAGGGAAGGACAGACGCCCACACAATTGTCTCCACGATCCCAGTAAAGGTTCTGTGTCTCCCAGGTTTAGCAGACATCCAGGAAGACAGACCTCACATTGTGGGCCGAGACCTTACACATCTCTGAAGGAGGAGGAGGAGGAGGAGGAGGAGGAAGAGGAGGAGGAGGAGGAGGAGGAGGAGGAGGAAGAGGAGGAGAAACGTTCTCAGAAGAGTTGTGGCGCCTCACATCCGACCAGTGTCCGCGCCTCCAACTACCGCATCATACCACTCTGCAGTTGCCTCCTGCTGCCATCTGGCTTCACGTGTCCTCTGTGTATGTACCATAACCCGACCATCTGTACCCTATCTGTCCTGATGCATGAACCACTGGTACTTCCCTGTATTCCATATACCCTAACCAACCTAGCCTACAAGTCAGGACTACTGTCGTATTTATAGCTAATAAACCTAATGGCCATTTAACTGATCAATAAATCCCATGGTTATTTAAGTAACCAATAAATCCTATGACCATTTAAGTGACTAAATCTCATGGCTATTTAACTAATACATTCATCGTTGACTTTACTAATAAATCAATAGTACCTACATCAGCCTGGCCCAATACTGACATCTTCACTGACAACAGTACTTAAAGCTACCTACTCCATTACAGACAACAGTAGTCATAGCCACTCCGACATCACTACTGACAACAGTACTTACAACATGGCTGGTCCGTTAACAACACCATTACCAAGACGACTATCAATCATCCACTTCACAAACCCACAACCAATCCACTCCACCAAAAACAAACCTTCCAACCAAAACTTGCAGTCCATTTGTCCACCACCACACCAAGCACCGCACGTGCAGCAGACCACACCACACCAAGCACCGCACGTGCAGCAGGCCACACCACACCAAGCACCGCACGTGCAGCAGACCACACCACACCAAGCACCGCACGTGCAGCAGACCACACCACACCAAGCACCGCACGTGCAGCAGACCACACCACACCAAGCACCGCACGTGCAGCAGACCACACCACACCAAGCACCGCACGTGCAGCAGACCACACCACACCAAGCACCGCACGTGCAGCAGACCACACCACACCAAGCACCGCACGTGCAGCAGACCACACCACATCAAGCGCCGCACGTGCAGCAGGCCGCACCACACCAAGCACCGCACGTGCAGCAGACCACACCACACCAAGCACCGCACGTGCAGCTGGCCACACCACACCAACTATCGCACGTGCAGCTGGCCACACCACACCAGCCACCGCACGTGCAGCAGGCCGCACCACACCAAGCACCGCACGTGCAGCAGGCCACACCACACCAAGCACCGCACGTGCAGCAGGCCGCACCACACCAAGCACCGCACGTGCAGCAGACCACACCACACCAAGCACCGCACGTGCAGCAGACCACACCACACCAAGCACCGCACGTGCAGCAGGCCACACCACACCAAGCACCGCACGTGCAGCAGGCCGCACCACACCAAGCACCGCACGTGCAGCAGACCACACCACACCAAGCAACGCACGTGCAGCAGGCCGCACCACACCAACCACCGCACGTGCAGCAGGCCGCACCACACCAAGCACCGCACGTGCAGCAGGCCGCACCACACCAACCACCGCACGTGCAGCTGGCCACACCACACCAGCCACCGCACGTGCAGCTGGCCCGTGATGCTGGTGGCCGTCTATTGATCACAAGTCCCAGGATGGAGCCCGTCCTGGGGAACCACAACGTCCCTTTAATTACACCAGCGGCACCATTCACGCCCCTGTTGTTGTTAGTGTCATTAGGAACTATACATTAATGACTAGTGACCTCTAAATACTCGAACATCATTAACCCCTTTAATCATGCCAGCATCATTTACCCCTTGATTATACAATAATGTACCCATTAATTATACCAGCATCACAATTTACCTCTTAGCCTAACACTTACCATTTGACAGGTCGTAATCACCCTAAACACCAGACAGAGGAAAACGGTTCTACACCTGCACATCTAACTATTTTGCATAACGCAAACTTTTAATGACATCTTAAAACAATTACACTCAGACGCTAATCAAGTATCCATTTTCCAATCACTGAATCGTAGTTTTTATCAAGCAATCTTCCTCACGTAACCACTGCTCTGTGACGGTCAGGTCAATGTAATAAGTGAAATATAACCCAGTTAAAAATATTGACGTAAATTTATCTAAATTCGTTACATGTCCTGTCTGAATTGTATATCTCATGTGGCACACTATCAGAGTGTTGTGAGCACCACAAGTGGCAAGAACACCTGTCAGGTGGGGTGTGAGTGGAGGGGTGCAGCAGGTGTGGTGTGGTGTGAGGGGAAGGGTGCTGCAGGTGTGGTGTGTGGTGTGAGGGGAGGGGAGCAGCAGGTGTGGTGTGGTGTGAGGGGAGGGGAGCAGCAGGTGTGGTGTGGTGTGAGGGGAGGGGAGCAGCAGGTGTGGTGTGGTGTGAGGGGAGGGGAGCAGCAGGTGTGGTGTGGTGTGAGGGGAGGGGAGCAGCAGGTGTGGTGTGGTGTGAGGGGAGGGGAGCAGCAGGTGTGGTGTGGTGTGAGGGGAGGGAAGCAGCAGGTGTGGTGTGGTGTGAGGGGAGGGGAGCAGCAGGTGTGGTGTGGTGTGAGGGGAGGGGAGCAGCAGGTGTGGTGTGGTGTGAGGGGAGGGAAGCAGCAGGTGTGGTGTGGTGTGAGGGAAGGGGAGCAGCAGGTGTGGTGTGGTGTGAGGGAAGGGGAGCAGCAGGTGTGGTGTGGTGTGAGGGGAGGGAAGCAGCAGGTGTGGTGTGGTGTGAGGGGAGGGGAGCAGCAGGTGTGGTGTGGTGTGAGGGGAGGGGAGCAGCAGGTGTGGTGTGGTGTGAGGGGAGGGGAGCAGCAGGTGTGGTGTGGTGTGAGGGGAGGGGAGCAGCAGGTGTGGTGTGGTGTGAGGGGAGGGGAGCAGCAGGTGTGGTGTGGTGTGAGGGGAGGGGGGGAAGCAGCAGGTGTGGTGTGGTGTGAGGGAAGGGGAGCAGCAGGTGTGGTGTGGTGTGAGGGGAGGGGAGCAGCAGGTGTGGTGTGGTGTGAGGGGAGGGGAGCAGCAGGTGTGGTGTGGTGTGAGGGGAGGGGAGCAGCAGGTGTGGTGTGGTGTGAGGGGAGGGGAGCAGCAGGTGTGGTGTGGTGTGAGGGGAGGGGAGCAGCAGGTGTGGTGTGGTGTGAGGGGAGGGGAGCAGCAGGTGTGGTGTGGTGTGAGGGGAGGGGAGCAGCAGGTGTGGTGTGGTGTGAGGGGAGGGGAGCAGCAGGTGTGGTGTGGTGTGAGGGGAGGGGAGCAGCAGGTGTGGTGTGGTGTGAGGGGAGGGGAGCAGCAGGTGTGGTGTGGTGTGAGGGGAGGGGAGCAGCAGGTGTGGTGTGGTGTGAGGGGAGGGGAGCAGCAGGTGTGGTGTGGTGTGAGGGGAGGGGAGCAGCAGGTGTGGTGTGGTGTGAGGGGAGGGGAGCAGCAGGTGTGGTGTGGTGTGAGGGGAGGGGAGCAGCAGGTGTGGTGTGGTGTGAGGGGAGGGGAGCAGCAGGTGTGGTGTGGTGTGAGGGGAGGGGAGCAGCAGGTGTGGTGTGGTGTGAGGGGAGGGGAGCAGCAGGTGTGGTGTGGTGTGAGGGGAGGGGAGCAGCAGGTGTGGTGTGGTGTGAGGGGAGGGGAGCAGCAGGTGTGGTGTGGTGTGGTGTGAGGGGAGGGGAGCAGCAGGTGTGGTGTGGTGTGTGAGGGGAGGGGAGCAGCAGGTGTGGTGTGGTGTGAGGGGAGGGGAGCAGCAGGTGTGGTGTGGTGTGAGGGGAGGGGAGCAGCAGGTGTGGTGTGGTGTGAGGGGAGGGGAGCAGCAGGTGTGGTGTGGTGTGAGGGGAGGGGAGCAGCAGGTGTGGTGTGGTGTGAGGGGAGGGGAGCAGCAGGTGTGGTGTGGTGTGAGGGGAGGGGAGCAGCAGGTGTGGTGTGGTGTGAGGGGAGGGGAGCAGCAGGTGTGGTGTGTGGTGTGAGGGGAGGGGAGCAGCAGTGTGGTGTGGTGTGAGGGGAGGGGAGCAGCAGGTGTGGTGTGGTGTAGTGTGAGGGGAGGGGAGCAGCAGGTGTGGTGTGGTGGTGTGAGGGGAGGGGAGCAGCAGGTGTGGTGTGGTGTGAGGGGAGGGGAGCAGCAGGTGTGGTGTGGTGTGAGGGGAGGGGAGCAGCAGGTGTGGTGTGGTGTGAGGGGAGGGGAGCAGCAGGTGTGGTGTGGTGTGAGGGGAGGGGAGCAGCAGGTGTGGTGTGGTGTGAGGGAGGGGAGCAGCAGGTGTGGTGTGGTGTGAGGGGAGGGGAGCAGCAGGTGTGGTGTGGTGTGAGGGGAGGGGAGCAGCAGGTGTGGTGTGGTGTGAGGGGAGGGAGCAGCAGGTGTGGTGTGGTGTGAGGGGAGGGGAGCAGCAGGTGTGGTGTGGTGTGGTGTGAGGGGAGGGGAGCAGCAGGTGTGGTGTGGTGTGAGGGGAGGGGAGCAGCAGGTGTGTGTGTGGTGTGAGTGAGGGGAGAGCAGCAGGTGTGGTGTGGTGTGGTGTGAGGGAGGGGAGCAGCAGGTGTGGTGTGGTGTGAGGGGAGGGGAGCAGCAGGTGTGGTGTGGTGTGAGGGGAGGGGAGCAGCAGGTGTGGTGTGGTGTGAGGGGAGGGGAGCAGCAGGTGTGGTGTGGTGTGAGGGGAGGGGAGCAGCAGGTGTGGTGTGGTGTGAGGGAGGGGAGCAGCAGGTGTGGTGTGGTGTGAGGGGAGGGGGAGCAGCAGGTGTGGTGTGGTGTGTGAGGGAGGGGAGCAGCAGGTGTGGTGTGGTGTGAGGGGAGGGGAGCAGCAGGTGTGGTGTGGAGTGGTGTGAGGGAGGGGAGCAGCAGGTGTGGTGTGGTGTGAGGTGAGGGGAGGGGAGCAGCAGGTGTGGTGTGGTGTGAGGGGAGGGGGGGAGCAGCAGTGTGGTGTGGTGTGAGGGGAGGGGGCAGCAGGTGTGGTGTGGTGTGAGGGGAGGGGAGGCAGCAGGTGTGTGTGGTGTGAGGGGAGGGGGAGCAGCAGGTGTGGTGTGGTGTGAGGGGAGGGGAGCAGCAGGTGTGGTGTGGTGTGAGGGGAGGGGAGCAGCAGGTGTGGTGTGGTGTGAGGGGAGGGGAGCAGCAGGTGTGGTGTGGTGTGAGGGGAGGGGAGCAGCAGGTGTGGTGTGGTGTGAGGGGAGGGGAGCAGCAGGTGTGGTGTGGTGTGGTGTGAGGGGAGGGGAGCAGCAGGTGTGGTGTGGTGTGAGGGGAGGGGAGCAGCAGGTGTGGTGTGGTGTGAGGGGAGGGGAGCAGCAGGTGTGGTGTAGGTGTGAGGGGAGGGGAGCAGCAGGTGTGGTGTGGTGTGAGGGGAGGGGGGCAGCAGGTGTGGTGTGGTGTGAGGGGAGGGGAGCAGCAGGTGTGGTGTGGTGTGAGGGGAGGGGAGCAGCAGGTGTGGTGTGGTGTGAGGGGAGGGGAGCAGCAGGTGTGGTGTGGTGTGAGGGGAGGGGGGGCAGCAGGTGTGGTGTGGTGTGAGGGGACGGGAGGGGAGCAGCAGGTGTGGTGTGGTGTGAGGGGAGGGGGCAGCAGGTGTGGTGTGGTGTAGTGTGAGGGGAGGGGAGCAGCAGGTGTGGTGTGGTGTGAGGGGAGGGGGGCAGCAGGTGTGGTGTAGTGTGAGGGGAGGGGGGCAGCAGGTGTGGTGTGGTGTGAGGGGAGGGGAGCAGCAGGTGTGGTGTGGTGTGAGGGGAGGGGAGCAGCAGGTGTGGTGTGAGGGGAGGGGAGCAGCAGGTGTGGTGTGGTGTGAGGGGAGGGGGCAGCAGGTGTGGTGTGGTGTGAGGGGAGGGGAGCAGCAGGTGTGGTGTGGTGTGAGGGGAGGGGAGCAGCAGGTGTGGTGTGGTGTGAGGGGAGGGGGGCAGCAGGTGTGGTGGTGCAGAAGTAAATACCTGGGAGTCACCACTATCATTGGGTCATGGCCAATACACCACATTGCACACCACGAACCCCATCCCTAACATGGCCCTCATCCCTAAAACTGCCCCTCTACCTCCCCAACCTGCCCCTCTACCTCCCCAACCTGCCCCTCTACCTCCCCAACCTGCCCCTCTACCTCCCCAACCTGTCCCTCTACCTCCCCAACCTGCCCCTCTACCTCCCCAACCTGCCCCTCTACCTCCCCAACCTGCCCCTCTACCTCCCCAACCTGCCCCTCTACCTCCCCAACCAGAATACTCCACTGCTGGTCAGGAGGAGCCAGATACTCCACACACCACCTAACTCAACGAGTCAACAGTACAGTTGACTTGAAACACTTGATCGCACACTTTTCCCTCACGACTGCTCATGATGCGCCAGACTTACGTGCGGTTAATTAACTCTTTCAAGGTCAGGTGCTCCCGAGTACAATTACATATTAACAATTCACACAGCGCCGGCTCGACTGAAACTTTCCTAGAACAAAGGCCTTATACAGTACTTCACCTGGAATGTCCCTGTTATGTTCCAAATGATAAGGTTATTTCGTAAAGCTGTTCATTAACGAATGATAACGATATGGCTGCCTGCATATTACAGGTTGATGATGGAAGTGGAAATTAAACTGACAAGAATGAACATTACGAATATCATAACCAAACTACAGAGTTAATGATACATTACACTGACTAGAACAAACATTACGAATATCACCTACAGAGTTAATGATAAATACAAGACTTTGTAAAAGGTAGACCTGGTCTATTTGTGTTGTAGACGTGTTTTGTAAGAGAAGTAATCCCTGACATGCAGTAATGGAGGTGCGACCCTTAAGCACGATCCTGGGGTATAAGAGTCAGGTCAAAAGCCACACCAAGGGTCGTGCTCAGGGACGTTCCGCCGTAGTCAAGGGTTCTCTTAATGTGACTAAGGGCAGGGAGGAGTAGGGGATCTCTAACACCTTTGAAATATTCCAGGCATCGACGGTGTTTCCGTTGGCTTCTACACGCCTGGAAAGTCACGCGCCGAAGAGCCTCAGAGTCAACCACTCTCCCAATTACAAACCAAACTCGGCAATATTTTCCCTTTCACCTAAACTTACGACCCCAATGAAAACGAAGACGAGGAGGCCGATTCCATTCTCTACTTCGACTTGGATCTCCTCTCGTATTCACCACGAGCCAAAACTGGAGTTCGGAGGAAGAAGCTGCCAAGTCAAACTTCTTCACTTCAACACGCTAGTGCAGCTAACACTCGTCTACGTACACACTCACATCTACCATTGCGCCACACGTAGGAAAACAGGTATAGCCTGTACTGACGGTTCTACTTCAACCAAACTACATTATATACAAGGCGAGGCAGGGAAGGTACTGACTACATCCTTCCTGGGCTTGGCTCGACCAGACCCACCACTCCCTCCTGCTACACAGTGATGCCACTCGTTCCGAAAGATCATTAAGGTACATTTAATCACCCAAGTGATAAGAGCAGAACAACGACAGAAGTAATCGAAGAATCATGGTAGTATGTGGGCGAGGGGAACCACACGGGCGGGCCTAGTTATCCAGGAGGGGGTCCGACACGGGCTGCGACGTCATCATGCGAGACACCTGGTGACACACCAGCCATCACCGGCGTTACGTGCGTCTTTCTCGACGGTGAAATTTGAGTGTGACACGAGTTACGTCATGTCCACACACACCCCATACTTTACAAGACAATTTAGACTGACAAACATGCACTCAGTTGTCACTAAACTGTTGAGCATTCCCATTTTAATGCAGTTTTCCAAGATCACCAAAGCTAATGTCATAAGTAAGGTGTGAAGGATAATATCTGCATGAAGTTCAGGGCAAGTGGCTGCTTGCAGTCAATAGACTGACTGCAATAAGAAGAACTTGAATACAGGAAATGTAAACAGTTTCTCCTTCACCAAAGAGGAAAAGGCAGACAGATGGTATCTGTGTATGTACCTACAATAACACTGTGTCATGGTAGAAGGGCTAGCGCGTAGCGTTCACAGCTCTGTCTTGTTTGTTGAACAGTTGAATACAGACGTTTTTCACGATCCCAACTCTCTCATCACTCGTCTTGCTCGTTGTATAAAGCTTATTCAATTTTTTTCTTCTGTAGGTACTCCTTCCTTCTGCAGGTACTTCTTCCTTTGGCGTAGTTTTTTAATTAGGGGATCATCGGGTATAGCCACCGGCCATTCGTCTCCTTCTGTCATGAATGTTTCACTGGCCAGCCATGAATTAATCCAGCTTCCTCGCCAGACAGCCAAACCGTCTCCTTTTCTCCTCTACTGGTTATCTTTTCAGCAGATTTCCAGGTACTTCAGTAACTAATAGTTCTCTATCTTACTTAGCGTTTCTCTTTCAAGTTCAATTTCCTTTAGAAAATAAGAGAGAGAGAGAGAGAGAGAGAGAGAGAGAGAGAGAGAGAGAGAGAGAGAGAGAGAGAGAGAGAGAGAGAGAGAGAGAGTAGAAGGATTAATGTTTCATGTCAACATACATCTCAGACCAGCTGGTCTGCACCATCACCTCCCATGTGACTCATGCACACCACCCCACAAGCCCCACTGTCCTTACTAAAACACAAACTAATCCTAAATTTACCCAAACCTCCCCCCCCCCCCCCGCGAACCCTCTACATCCTTGCTTTACCTCCCACCTCTCCATCATGGCGTCCAGGCTCCCTCCTGCCCGGCCAGCTGGTCGTACGTGGCCCGGCACCCTACCAAGGGATGATGGAGGCATCACGCATGATGGCCGCCTCGAACCCGTGTCTTACATGGGAGGTAGGGAGGAAAGTCATCTGCTCAAGGCAAGAGGCTAGGAGGAGAATCATCCCCTCCCCCACATGGTGCAAAAGCTGAGGATTAGTGTTTATGCAAGACTCAACACCTGGGAAGGCTTGTATAAATGCTATGTACAGAACCTAAACTTTACGTAAGAAAAAATTATATCTAAATGATGTAAACGCTTTGATCTCGACGGTACGATCCTTGACCACGACGGTACGATCCTTGATCACGACGGTACGATCCTTGACCACGACGGTACGATCCTTGATCACGACGGTACGATCCTTGACCATGACGGTACGATCCTTGATCACGACGGTACGATCCTTGATCACGACGGTACGATCCTTGACCATGACGGTACGATCCTTGATCACGACGGTACGATCCTTGATCACGACGGTACGATCCTTGATCACGACGGTACGATCCTTGATCACGACGGTACGATCCTTGACCATGACGGTACGATCCTTGATCACGACGGTACGATCCTTGACCATGACGGTACGATCCTTGATCACGACGGTACGATCCTTGATCACGACGGTACGATCCTTGACCATGACGGTACGATCCTTGATCACGACGGTACGATCCTTGATCACGACGGTACGATCCTTGACCACGACGGTACGATCCTTGACCATGACGGTACGATCCTTGACCACGACGGTACGATCCTTGACCACGACGGTACGATCCTTGATCACGACGGTACGATCCTTGATCACGACGGTACGATCCTTGATCACGACGGTACGATCCTTGATCACGACGGTACGATCCTTGATCACGACGGTACGATCCTTGATCACGACGGTACGATCCTTGATCACGACGGTACGATCCTTGACCATGACGGTACGATCCTTGATCACGACGGTACGATCCTTGATCACGACGGTACGATCCTTGACCATGACGGTACGATCCTTGATCACGACGGTACGATCCTTGACCACGACGGTACGATCCTTGACCATGACGGTACGATCCTTGATCACGACGGTACGATCCTTGATCACGACGGTACGATCCTTGACCATGACGGTACGATCCTTGATCACGACGGTACGATCCTTGATCACGACGGTACGATCCTTGACCATGACGGTACGATCCTTGATCACGACGGTACGATCCTTTGATCACGACGGTACGATCCTTGATCACGACGGTACGATCCTTGACCATGACGGTACGATCCTTGATCACGACGGTACGATCCTTTGATCACGACGGTGAAGCAAACCACAACACGGGCGTCCGTATGCGGACCTGGTCCTAACACGGGTCACTACAGAGGCAGAACAATCGTGACCTGCTCCACGACCCAAGACGACCCGGCTGATCACGTGTCCTCAAAGGTCGTGAAAAGTATATATATAACTACCTTGCTGAGAAGCTGGTATATGTACACAACCTGATTGGTCCAGACCCACCCTCTGCTCCAATCCTGACGGTCATCTGGCAGTCAACGTACGACAAACAATACCTGACAAAGGAAATAAACAATATCTGCCTTCCTTGTATTACAAAGTGTAGCCTCGGTCATCGTTGTAATATGGACACACAAGTGTAATTGTGTTGTGTGTTATAATAAGATTTAAAGATGGAAAACACTTAGAATTATATAATAAAAAATGGCGTGGAGGGAAAAGGAGAATGATTAAAAGGTAAAGATGAGGTCATCTCCCCACTCACCTCTCCCTCTGACTCAACTGGCGGCAGGATATACATAAGGCCCACAGGAAACATCACCACGTACCAAGAACCATTACACCCAGCACCACCACCAGCCACCTACACTCAGTCTCGGGAAGGTGGGAGGAGTGTACCACACGCGGGGACACTCGTAACAAAGCGTTTCTCACTCACCTTCTTTTACCCAGACCCACACGGTCCAGCTCAACGTGACGGTAGGCGGCGTAGGTTGCCATAGTGGAGTGCACACCCGTAGCCACACCTGTGTTGTCAAGTGTACCACCACAGGTGTACAGACCTCACTACACCTGCTTTCTCACCGGCGGAGGTGGTTCTATCTGACACTGCCGCCGCAGCGGGACACGTCCTGTGATCTCAGCAAAGCTACACTTAAACGTCCTGTCTTCTCGGCGTTGCCTTCTTCAAATCCCAAGCGAGTCCACCACCTTCGCAAACTATGTCTGCCTGAGCTTCTCGTGTCCTCGTATGGTCACGTGTCCTTTGAAATTCGGCCCAAAACAGAAGAAAATGTGCTTTCTTCACTACCAGTTTCGAGCAACAGAGTTCCTTCCTGTTCGTTTCCTTCACCAATTCCTGGGTCGAAAGTCTTCCAGGTTGGGGAGAGCCTTTGGGGGTTCGAGAAGGACTTCGTCCAGTCAGAGACCGAAAATGATGAGCGAAGTGCGAGTTCGAGGACGTGGTCCAGTGCGCCTCTGTCCTCGGCGGTAGCAAGAGCTGGTCTGAGCTGCTGGCGTCACGCTCAGGGGGTTTTATGCCGTATAACACTCCCTCCACCCCACACCCCCACCCACGACCACACTACCTATTCAGTCCCCGACTCCCCCAGCCTGTCTACCCATTCAGTACTAACACCGGTAACTGTCTACCTTCTGAATCCCTCGTCCATCAGTATATTTACCGAGTCCCCAGTCCACCACCAGTCCACCTGTCTATCTCCTCAACCACCGGTCCATCTGTCTATCTCCACCACCAGTCCACCTCCTCAACCACCAGTCCACCTGTCCAGCTTCTCAATCACCAGTCCATCTGTCTAGCTTCTCGACCCCCAATCCATCCATCAACCTCTCTAGCCCGCACCTATCCATTTATCCAACCCCTTACCCCAACCACACTTCCTGATCCAACCTTTACAACCCCATGTTCACCTTCATCAGCTTCACTACATCAGAACCAAACACGACTAACCTTACACCTACATCCTCTACTCACCTCCACCTGGCCACTTACCAAAACACCCTCCCGAACCCCCACACCCCAAAAACTCTCCTAAACCCCCATAATTCTCTACCGGACTTAATGGGGTGATGGTGGAAGGAAATACATTCGAATAAAATGGCAGTCTGTGCACTTTATATATTATGAACTCCTTATTTCCTCTGACATTTTGGAAAAAAAAAAAGTTCATTATTAGGCGATCGATTTGTTAAAAGTCTGCTGCTGCTCTTGTGCCGGGAAGGACACACAAACGAAGACAAGCCTGACTGCGAAAGTGGAGAAAATTCTGCCACCTTTCAAAGACACTCCATCAAAGATATTTCTGTTTCAGTTTTGGAAAAAAATAATTGGAGAACGTGGCTAGCTAGCCTTGACGAGAGAGAGAGAGAGAGAGAGAGAGAGAGAGAGAGAGAGAGAGAGAGAGAGAGAGAGAGAGAGAGAGTGTGTACCGGTAGCCCCCTACAGGAAGCTGAAACATTCTATCTCACTTTAAAGTCTCGCAACACCACACACAGACTTTGTTGTGGTCTTGGAAGAGACTGGAGGCAGGAGATCGTACTGCTGCCACCAGTCTGGCCACTGCAGTCTTCAGGTACAATGGTCAGGAGGGACGCAGAGGGGTTGGTGTACGGAAAGGTTAATGTGCATCAAAAGGTCGATGTCTTGGGGGTACAACTTGTGAAGGTGTCTTGTGGGAACCATTACCAATCTCATGCTTCAAAAACGAGTCGGGGGAAAAAAGTTCGTCGATGAGAATCTGAGAAACACATGTGTGAAAGTTAATTGTGTAGATGTTCCGGTAGACATGAACAGTTTTAGCAGGTAATGCCGAGAGGGCTATGTAGCCAGTTCTTGTGATACGTCACAGCCAATGTTAACTACCTTTCACACAATTCACATGTCTCCCAGATGTACTTATGTGTGAGAACTCGCCTAACCTGTCATGTATATAGAGTAAGGTTCACTACCACCAACACTTGTATACCAACCAACACTGTCTTTAATGCCTGGCCATCATATGTACGTATACCTCCCACCTTCTCCGTCCCAACACGAAAACGAAAAAATATATTCCAATGGAGGTCTCCCAGACATCACCTTTAATGTATATGAGAGAGGCGCAGCCGGCGTCGAGCGCGAGTGAGTGAGTGAGAGAGAGAGAGAGAGAGAGAGAGAGAGAGAGAGAGAGAGAGAGAGAGAGAGAGAGAGAGAGAGAGAGTGAGCTTCGTTCCTGGGTGGTAATGTCATTCGTCCCGACACCAAATCCATTTAGAATTTGCCATTTTCCTTCCTCTTACGACAATCTTCGTTATGCACGTAATCACAACGAAGGAATATCAAAAATATTTCCCTGGAAGCCACGTGATGGCAGTAAACAGATTAGAAGAAGCCTCTAAGAGTCTAAGGGGACCTTAAACACTTCGACAAGCCCCTATGCCCCTAAAGAGGGTAGGGAGTTTAGACACGAACCGAAAGGGAGCTAGGAAGATTGGACATGCCCGTAAAGGGTGTTAAGGGGTTTAGACGTTAGTTGGCGAGAAATGACCACATCCTCCACGCGGCTGCTAATGATCCACTGGAGGAACCATCCTCTCCTGAAACCAAACAAAGACGAGCAAGAAAATGGATCGTCAACCCAAAGCAGTCGGGAAAATGAGCGGTCGTGGGGGCAAGCCCACTTGTCCTCCACAGCAGGGGGCGCCCCCTTCTCCTAAGCAAGAGGGTTCCCGGCCTCCAAGCAGACGAGCATCCACGAAATCGTCATCAGAACCAGACAATGAAGCCGAGCGAGGAGAGAGCACAGCCACAAGGCCCCTACACTGCAGCAACCCCGCCAGGGATGATGCGTAAGGTCGTATCTCCTGCATTTCTAAAGACTGGCGGTTTGCCTTATGAAACCTGTCCACGAACCCCCGGGGGCAGGACAGTCTTAACCCTACGAGAACAGTTTAAATAT
Organism: Panulirus ornatus; assembly: GCF_036320965.1. NCBI lineage: Eukaryota > Metazoa > Arthropoda > Malacostraca > Decapoda > Palinuridae > Panulirus > Panulirus ornatus. The sequence continues at coordinate 325,084 of NC_092254.1, read as the reverse complement.
ATATATATATATATATATATATATATATATATATATATATATATATATATATATATATATATATATAACTACATATATAAAGGTGAGTAATGTGGCAATTGAGGGAATAATTGGTATACATGGGGTGTTCAGTGTTGTAAATGGATATGGTGAAGAGCTTGTAGATTTATGTGCTGAAAAAGGACCGGTGATTGGGAATACCTGGTTTAAAAAGCGAGATATACATAAGTATGCGTATGTAAGTAGGAGAGATGGCCAGAGAGCGTTATTGGATTACGTGTTAATTGACAGGCGCGCGAAAGAGAGACTTTTGGATGTTAATGTGCTGAGAGGTGCACCTGGAGGGATGTCTGATCATTATCTTGTGGAGGCTAAGGTGAAGATTTGTATGGGTTTTCAGAAAAGAAGAGTGAATGTTGGGGTGAAGAGGGTGGTGAGAGTAAGTGAGCTTGGGAAGGAGACTTGTGTGAGGAAGTACCAGGAGAGACTGAGTACAGAATGGAAAAAGGTGAGAACAATGGAAGTAAGGGGAGTGGGGGAGGAATGTGATGTATTTAGGGAATCAGTGATGGATTGCGCAAAAGATGCTTGTGGCATGAGAAGAGTGGGAGGTGGGTTGATTAGAAAGGGTAGTGAGTGGTGGGATGAAGAAGTAAGATTATTAGTGAAAGAGAAGAGAGAGGCATTTGGACGATTTTTGCAGGGAAAAATGCAATTGAGTGGGAGATGTATAAAAGAAAGAGACAGGAGGTCAAGAGAAAGGTGCAAGAGGTGAAAAAGAGGGCAAATGAGAGTTGGGGTGAGAGAGTATCATTAAATTTTAGGGAGAATAAAATGATGTTCTGGAAGGAGGTAAATAAAGTGCGTAAGACAAGGGAGCAAATGGGAACTTCAGTGAAGGGCGCAAATGGGGAGGTGATAACAAGTAGTGGTGATGTGAGAAGGAGATGGAGTGAGTATTTTGAAGGTTTGTTGAATGTGTTTGATGATAGAGTGGCAGATATAGGATGTTTTGGTCGAGGTGGTGTGCAAAGTGAGAGGGTTAGGGAAAATGATTTGGTAAACAGAGAAGAGGTAGTAAAAGCTTTGCGGAAGATGAAAGCCGGCAAGGCAGCAGGTTTGGATGGTATTGCAGTGGAAATTATTAAAAAAGGGGGTGACTATATTATTGACTGGTTGGTAAGGTTATTTAATGTATGTATGACTCATGGTGAGGTGCCTGAGGATTGGCGGAATGCGTGCATAGTGCCATTGTACAAAGGCAAAGGGGAGTGCTCAAATTACAGAGGTACAAGTTTGTTGAGTATTCCTGGTAAATTATATGGGAGGGTATTGATTGAGAGGGTTAAGGCATGTACAGAGCATCAGATTGGGGAAGAGCAGTGTGGTTTCAGAAGTGGTAGAGGATGTGTGGATCAGGTGTTTGCTTTGAAGAATGTATGTGAGAAATACTTAGAAAAGCAAATGGATTTGTATGTAGCATTTATGGATCTGGAGAAGGCATATGATAGAGTTGATAGAGATGCTCTGTGGAAGGTATTAAGAATATATGGTGTGGGAGGCAAGTTGTTAGAAGCAGTGAAAAGTTTTTATGGAGGATGTAAGGCATGTGTACGTGTAGGAAGAGAGGAAAGTGATTGGTTCTCAGTGAATGTAGGTTTGGGGCAGGGGTGTGTGATGTCTCCATGGTTGTTTAATTTGTTTATGGATGGGGTTGTTAGGGAGGTGAATGCAAGAGTTTTGGAAAGAGGGGCAAGTATGAAGTCTGTTGTGGATGAGAGAGCTTGGGAAGTGAGTCAGTTGTTGGTATGGCTGATGATACAGCGCTGGTGGCTGATTCATGTGAGAAACTGCAGAAGCTGGTGACTGAGTTTGGTAAAGTGTGTGAAAGAAGAAAGTTAAGAGTAAATGTGAATCTGGGAGTGGATCTGGCAGCGGATGGAACCATGGAAGCGGAAGTGGATCATAGGGTGGGGGAGGGGGCTAAAATCCTGGGAGCCTTGAAGAATGTGTGGAAGTCGAGAACATTATCTCGGAAAGCAAAAATGGGTATGTTTGAAGGAATTGTGGTTCCAACAATGTTGTATGGTTGCAAGGCGTGGGCTATGGATAGAGTTGTGCGCAGGAGGATGGATGTGCTGGAAATGAGATGTTTGAGGACAATGTGTGGTGTGAGGTGATTTGATCGAGCAAGTAACGTAAGGGTAAGAGAGATGTGTGGAAATAAAAAGAGCGTGGTTGAGAGAGCAGAAGAGGGTGTTTTGAAATGGTTTGGGCACATGGAGAGAATGAGTGAGGAAAGATTGACCAAGAGGATATATGTGTCGGAGGTGGAGGGAACGAGGAGAAGAGGGAGACCAAATTGGAGGTTGGAAAGATGGAGTGAAAAAGATTTTGTGTGATCGCGGCCTGAACATGCAGGAGGGTGAAAGGAGGGCAAGGAATAGAGTGAAATGGATCGATGTGGTATACCGGGGTTGACGTGCTGTCAGTGGATTGAATCAGGGCATGTGAAGCGTCTGGGGTAAACCATGGAAAGCTGTGTAGGTATGTATATTTGCGTGTGTGGACGTATGTATATAAATGTGTATGGGGGTGGGTTGGGCCATTTCTTTCGTCTGTTTCCTTGCGCTACCTCGCGACAAAAATTATATATATATATATATATATATATATATATATATATATATATATATATATATATATATATATATATATATATACCTGGGGATAGGGGAGAAGGAATACTTCCCACGTATTCCCTGCGTGTCGTAGAAGGCGACTAAAAGGGAAGGGAGCTCGGTGCTGGAAATCCTCCCCTCTCTTTTTTTTTTTTTTTTAATTTTTCAAAGGAGGGAACAGAGAAGGGGGCCAGGTGAGGATGTTTCCTCAGAGGCCCAGTACTCTGTTCTTAACGCTACCTCGCTGACGCAGGAAATATATATATATATATATATATATATATATATATATATATATATATATATATATATATATATATAGAGAGAGAGAGAGAGAGAGAGAGAGAGAGAGGTATATAGATAGATACAAAGATAGATAGATAGATAGATAGATAGAGAGAGAGAGAGAGAGAGAGAGAGAGAGAGAGAGAGAGAGAGAGAGAGAGAGAGAGAGAGAGAGAGAGAGAGAGAGAGGTATATAGATAGATACAAAGATAGATAGATAGATAGATAGATAGAGAGAGAGAGAGAGAGAGAGAGAGAGAGAGAGAGAAAGAGAGAGAGAGAGAGAGAGAGAGAGAGAGAGAGAGAGAGAGAGAGAGAGAGAGAGAGAGAGAGAGTCTATGACACGATTTTGCCAAAGTCAGTTATAGCGCGTAGCGCTCACTACGCACGTCTTGCTTACATCATCATCATTATAATATTTTCCTGAGCGGCCACGTGGGGTCACCAGGAACTGACTGACCTCAACCATACATCAAGGTTACGTTACTCAAGTCACGCGCACTGTTACTTTTTTGTCCAGTACTATAGACAGAGAGAGGACTTGCCATATATCAACACCAGCCATCTTACATCATACTCTAAGTATCATTGAAACAAACAAAACTAGTTTGGTTGACAGACAGACAGACAGATCCTCACAACTGGCTTAAACACGATCCTTGTTGTTTACATGTACACCTCGCAGGCTCGCCCAGGCAAACCTTGAAAGTCTGCAAACTTTTTTACGTGCTCTTCTGCACGGGTGCACGTCATGTAGGTACGTAATAGACGTGTGCTTACGTGCAAGGAAGATGTCATGGGAAATTATAAATCCTTTTATCTTTTAAGGTCTCAGTCTATAGCTTTATTAAGTTAGCCATACGGGCAAACTTATATGATTAATAGAAAATATATTAGACGAGTTAATCTTGAGGGCACACAGACACACACATACCTTATCAACGATACAATCATGTTCATGTTATCAGGCCAGAAAACATAAACAAAACAACACAATCAAGCCACATCTGCATGATACCTTATTCCCCAATCCCGTTCCATCTTATCATCAGATTAGATACTGCAATTTGCTCCTTAACGTTCTATTGTGATTCCAGGCCAGTATGCAAGCACGTGCGACATCACCTGCCTTCAGTGGTGTTATGTGGTGCACGTGCGTGCGACACCACCTGCCTTCAGTGGTGTTATCATGTGGTGCACGTGATGGCCGGTGCTGATCAGGTCAGTAACAGCAAACATGAAACCATCACAAACTTAGCAAACAATAATGAACAAGTACGAGGATGTGTACATATACAAGGTCTTTCTGGCCAAGTGTTGGCTTGCCACACGAACCAACTCAGCCACAAGCAAGTCTTCCTCCACAAAAGCCTTGGTGCAGGACAGACTCAGGAAAATACAAAATTCCGGCCCAAATTCCCTTAGGAATAGAAAAATATTACACAAACTCTTTGAACAAAATCCTTGGGAACACCAGCAGCAGTTCAGTATATGTTTAAGAGGATGATATATGGGAAGAACAGTTCTCCGGCCTCCCACACCGTCTGTGGCTGCTTCAAACTTCACTGCCTCACGTGGTTGACCTTACCCTAACCTCTACACTAGGCTGGGTCAAAAAGGAAGGCAAGCTGTGAACGGAGTATAAAATCTACTGAAGCCTAAGGGAGAGAGAGAGAGAGAGAGAGAGAGAGAGAGAGAGAGAGAGAGAGAGAGAGAGAGAGAGAGAGAGTAAATTCAGTGTACACCGCTGGCCAAAGTGCTCTCAAACATCGCCAGGAAAAATGATACATTATTCACTACTTATCCAAACAGCATATAAAGATGGGAGTATCCATAGCACATAAAAACAAACTTTATGAACTGTATATATATATATGCTCTGTGGAAGGTATTAAGAATATATGGTGTGGGAGGCAAGTTGTTAGAAGCAGTGAAAAGTTTTTATCGAGGATGTAAGGCATGTGTACGTGTAGGAAGAGAGGAAAGTGATTGGTTCTCAGTGAATGTAGGTTTGCGGCAGGGGTGTGTGATGTCTCCATGGTTGTTTAATTTGTTTATGGATGGGGTTGTTAGGGAGGTAAATGCAAGAGTCCTGGAAAGAGGGGCAAGTATGAAGTCTGTTGGGGATGAGAGAGCTTGGGAAGTGAGTCAGTTGTTGTTCGCTGATGATACAGCGCTGGTGGCTGATTCATGTGAGAAACTGCAGAAGCTGGTGACTGAGTTTGGTAAAGTGTGTGGAAGAAGAAAGTTAAGAGTAAATGTGAATAAGAGCAAGGTTATTAGGTACAGTAGGGGTGAGGGTCAAGTCAATTGGGAGGTGAGTTTGAATGGAGAAAAACTGGAGGAAGTGAAGTGTTTTAGATATCTGGGAGTGGATCTGTCAGCGGATGGAACCATGGAAGCGGAAGTGGATCATAGGGTGGGGGAGGGGGCGAAAATTTTGGGAGCCTTGAAAAATGTGTGGAAGTCGAGAACATTATCTCGGAAAGCAAAAATGGGTATGTTTGAAGGAATAGTGGTTCCAACAATGTTGTATGGTTGCGAGGCGTGGGCTATGGATAGAGATGTGCGCAGGAGGATGGATGTGCTGGAAATGAGATGTTTGAGGACAATGTGTGGTGTGAGGTGGTTTGATCGAGTGAGTAACGTAAGGGTAAGAGAGATGTGTGGAAATAAAAAGAGCGTGGTTGAGAGAGCAGAAGAGGGTGTTTTGAAATGGTTTGGGCACATGGAGAGAATGAGTGAGGAAAGATTGACCAAGAGGATATATGTGTCGGAGGTGGAGGGAACGAGGAGAAGAGGGAGACCAAATTGGAGGTGGAAAGATGGAGTGAAAAAGATTTTGTGTGATCGGGGCCTGAACATGCAGGAGGGTGAAAGGAGGGCAAGGAATAGAGTGAATTGGAGCGATGTGGTATACAGGGGTTGACGTGCTGTCAGTGGATTGAATCAAGGCATGTGAAGCGTCTGGGGTAAACCATGGAAAGCTGTGTAGGTATGTATATTTGCGTGTGTGGACGTATGTACATGTGTATGGGGGGGGGGGGGCCATTTCTTTCGTCTGTTTCCTTGCGCTACCTCGCAAACGCGGGAGACAGCGACAAAGTATAAAAAAAAAAAAAAAAAAAAAAATATATATATATTTATATATATATATATATATATATATATATATATATATATATATATATATATATATATATATATATATATATGGTTGTCTGTCTTGGACAATCGCATGTTTACCAAATGGCGTCCTAGCTACGTCTTTTCGTTGTATATCAGCTGACTATTTCTCGTGTCTCTCCCCTGATGTATGTGATTATTACACGAAAGTGCACTTGGGAACTTATCGTGTTTCATTTTCCCCGTGGACTCATAGGAATATATATATATATATATATATATATATATATATATATATATATATATATATATATATATATATATTTTATTTTATATATATATATATTTTATTTTTATATATATATATATATATATATATATATATATATATATATATATATTTTTTTTTTTTTTTTTATTTTATATATATATATATATATATATATATATATATATATATATATATATATATATATATATATATATATATATGCTTGAAGGAATAGTGGTTCCAACAATGTTATATGGTTGTGAGGCATAGGTTATAGATAGGGTTGTGCGGAGGAGGGTGGATGTGTTGGAAATTAGATGTTTGAGGACAATATGTGGTGTGAAGGGGTTTGAATGAGTAAGTAATGAAAGGGTAATAGAGATGTGTGGTAAAAAAAAAAGTGTGTGGTTGAGAGAGTAGAAGAGGGTGTATTGAAATGGTTTGGTCACATGGAGAGTATGAGTGAGGAAAGATTGACAAAGAGGATATAGGTGTCAGAGGTGGAGGGAAGGAGGAGAAGTGGGAGACCAAATTGGAGGTGGAAGGATGGAGTGAAAAAGATTTTGAGCGATCGGGGCCTGAACATACAGGAGGGTGAAAGGCGTGAAAGGAATAGAGTGAATTGGAACGATGTGGTATACCGGGGTCGACGTGCTGTCAATGGATTGAACCAGGGATGTAAAGCGTTTGGGGTAAACCATGGAAAGTTTTGTGGGGTGTGGATGTGGAAAGGGAGCTGTGGTTTCGGTGCATTATACATGACAGCTAGAGACCGAGTGTCAACGAATGTGACCTTTGTTGTCTTTTCCCAGCCCTGTTTCACGGGCACGCAGGGGGATGGGGGATGGGGGGTCATTTCATGTGTGGCGGGGTGGCGGCGAAAATGGATGAAGGCAAAATGTATGAATATGTAAGTGTACATATGTATATTTGCGTGTGTGGACGTATGTATATACATGTGTATGGGGGTGGGTTGGGCCATTTCTTTCATCTGTTTCCTTGCGCTACCTCGCAAACGCGGGAGACAGCGGAAGAAAAAAAAAAAAAAAAAAAAATGTATATGTCTGTGTATGTTTATGTTGAAATGTATAGGTATGTATATGTGCGTGTGTGGGCGTTTATGTATATATATGTGTATGTGGGTGGGTAGGGCCATTCTTTCGTCTGTTTCCTTGCGCTACCTCGTTAACGCGGGAGACAGCGTCTAAGTATAATAAACAAATATAAATATTCTCTCTCTCTCTCTCTCTCTCTCTCTCTATATATATATATATTTTTTTTTTATAATAAACAAATATAAATATTCTCTCTCTCTCTCTCTCTCTCTCTCTCTCTCTCTCTCTCTCTCTCTCTCTATATATATATATATATATATATATATATATATATATATATATATATATATATATATATTATTTTTTTTTTTTTCAAACTATTCGCCATTTCCCGCGTTAGCGAGGTAGCGTTAAGAACAGAGGACTGGGCCTTTGAGGGAACATCCTAACCTGGCCCCCTTCTCTGTTCCTTCTTTTGGAAAAAAAAAAAGAGATGGGAGGATTTCCAGCCACCCGCTCCCTCCCCTTTTAGTCGCCTTCTACGACACGCAGGGAATACTTGGGAAGTATTCTTTCTCCCCTAACCCCAGGGATATATATATATATATATATATATATATATATATATATATATATATATATATATATATATATCTTTCAAACTATTCGCCATTTCCCGCATTAGCAAGGTAGCGTTAAGAACAGAGAACTGGGCCTCTGAGCGAATATCCTCACCTGGCCCCCTTCTTTGTTCCTTCTTTTGGAAAATAGAAAAAAAAAAAAAAAACAAGAGGGGAGGATTTCCAGTCCCCCGCTCCCTCCCCTTTTAGTCGCCTTCTACGACACGCAGGGAATACGTGGGAAGTATTCTTTCTCCCCTATCCCCAGGGATAATATATATACATATATATATATATATATATATATATATATATATATATATATATATATATATATATATATATATATATATATCCATTTCTTTCGTCTGTTTCCTTGCGCTACCTCGCAAACGCGGGAGACAGCGACAAAGCAAAATGAATAATAAATAAAATAAATATGTATGTATATATATATATATATATATACATACATATTTATTTTATTTATTATTTATTTTGCTTTGTCGCTGTCTCCCGCGTTTGCGAGGTAGCGCAAGGAAACAGACGAAAGAAATGGATATATATATATATATATATATATATATATATATATATATATATATATATATATATATATATTATCCCTGGGGATAGGGGAGAAAGAATACTTCCCACGCATTCCCTGCGTGTCGCAGGGAATATATATATATATATATATATATATATATATATATATATATATATATATATATATATATATATATATATATATGTTTAATTTGTTTATGGATGGGGTTGTTAGGGAGGTAAATGCAAGAGTTTTGGAAAGAGGGGCAAGTATGAAGTCTGTTGGGGATGAGAGAGCTTGGGAAGTGAGTCAGTTGTTGTTCGCTGATGATACAGCGCTGGTGGCTGATTCATGTGAGAAACTGCAGAAGCTGGTGACTGAGTTTGGTAAAGTGTGTGGAAGAAGAAAGTTAAGAGTAAATGTGAATAAGAGCAAGGTTATTAGGTACAGTAGGGTTGAGGGTCAAGTCAATTGGGAGGTGAGTTTGAATGGAGAAAAACTGGAGGAAGTGAAGTGTTTTAGATATCTGGGAGTGGATCTGGCAGCGGATGGAACCATGGAAGCGGAAGTGGATCATAGGGTGGGGGAGGGGGCGAAAATTCTGGGGGCCTTGAAGAATGTGTGGAAGTCGAGAACATTATCTCGGAAAGCAAAAATGGGTATGTTTAAAGGAATAGTGGTTCCAACAATGTTGTATGGTTGCGAGGCGTGGGCTATGGATAGAGTTGTGCGCAGGAGGATGGATGTGCTGGAAATGAGATGTTTGAGGACAATGTGTGGTGTGAGGTGGTTTGATCGAGTGAGTAACGTAAGGGTAAGAGAGATGTGTGGAAATAAAAAGAGCGTGGTTGAGAGAGCAGAAGAGGGTGTTTTGAAGTGGTTTGGGCACATGGAGAGGATGAGTGAGGAAAGATTGACCAAGAGGATATATGTGTCGGAGGTGGAGGGAACGAGGAGAAGAGGGAGACCAAATTGGAGGTGGAAAGATGGAGTGAAGAAGATTTTGTGTGATCGGGGCCTGAACATGCAGGAGGGTGAAAGGAGGGCAAGGAATAGAGTGAATTGGAGCGATGTGGTATACCGGGGTTGACGTGCTGTCAGTGGATTGAATCAAGGCATGTGAAGCGTCTGGGGTAAGCCATGGAAAGTTGTGTAGGTATGTATATTTGCGTGTGTGGACGTATGTATATACATGTGTATGGGGGGGGGTTGGGCCATTTCTTTCGTCTGTTTCCTTGCGCTACCTCGCAAACGCGGGAGACAGCGACAAAGTATAGAAAAAAAAAAAAAAAAAAAAAAAAAAAAAAATATATATATATATATATATATATATATATATATATATATATATATATATATATCCCAGAAACCAGAGACAACCTTGGGTGTGCAGGAATGTGGAAGTTGATGTAGATTTCTCACTTGCTTTCAAGGTTAGTGGTCAAGATGGTTGTTGTGTTCCCAGGCACTTTACTCTCCTAGGTCGTGACAAGGTACCACCTTGAGCACGACGGTACGACCCTTAGATAAAGAACGAGTTACTCTATCTGACCTATGAGAGTCGGCTTTGCACAGGCCTCTATATAAAACGGTTGTAATCTTAATAAGATCTTTCTCAAGGTAATCTCCAGACCCCAAATAAACACCTTTTAAGCAATTACCAGAGCGTGTTTTTCCCATCTGGAGTCTCAACTCTCTCTCTCTCTCTCTCTCTCTCTCTCTCTCTCTCTCTCTCTCTCTCTCTCTCTCTCTCTCTCTCTCGCTGATTACAGATTTCTGCATCTGAGAAAATGTCTTGACACAGTTACCTCCACCTACCTCCACATTCCCCGTACACTAGACCCTTCACTGCCTGCCAACCCCACTTGATATCACGCGTAATTAAAAACATCAACATGAGGACGATAGTAATTAACAGGGAAAGGGAGGGGAGTGGGGGGAAGTAATCAATGGTGACAGGTGTGAACACACGAACAGAAAAGACAGATTTCTTCCATTACAACCTGCAACAGGTCCCATAACCAACTTACTTATAGAGCTATTCATAACCAACTTACTTATAGAGCTATTCATAACCAACTTACTTATAGAGCTATTCATAACCAACTTACTTATAGAGCTATTCATAACCAACTTACTTATAGAGCTATTCATAACAAACTTACTTACAGAGCTATTCATAACCAACTTACTTACAGAGCTATTCATAACCAACTTGCTTATAAAGCTATTCATAACCAACTTACTTATAGAGCTATTCATAACCAACTTACTTACAGAGCTATTCATAACCAACTTACTTACAGAGCTATTCATAACCAACTTGCTTATAAAGCTATTCATAACCAACTTACTTATAAAGCTATTCATAACCAACTTACTTATAAAGCTATTCATATGCATTATTTAAAGACTTACTTATAAGGGGATACAACCAGGACCAATATAAAGACGGCTGGTGTTTCAAGTGACGATGATGCTAAACCATCGAGTCGCAGACACCGACACCCAGTGGTGTGGTCAGGTCGGCTTCACGGAGGGTCATGCTTGGTTTCTGCCTCGCTCCACAAGCCCATTAAGTGGAACATAGTGGACATCATGTAAGTGATGAAGTCCACGTGTGACTATAAGACCTCGACCGTGGGTGGATGACGTGTATGTGAGTGATTAATGAGGGTGTGTGTATATCAGAGCCAACCTCGGGATTAGCGAACGAAAGATGAGATGAAATGTTGATAATGTCATACATGGCCGGATCAACATGTATAGCTCTGGTCATGACAGGAAAGACATCCTCTCCGCAGGCACACCTGCCCTGCTTCTATGACAGGTGTGCAGGAAGTAGGCTGAGGGAGGGAGAGATCACAGGCAGCCTCATACCTCAGACATGACGGGGTTATACGACACAGACACACACACGAGGAAGTCCTTAACAGGAGAGACAATAACATATCTACCAAACCTACGATGATTTTGTTTTTGTTTTATCTTGGAAGGCTTTAATGACGGAGGCTTCTGTTCAAGGCCAGATCCAAGGGTACAATCACGGACTATGGACGGAAACACATGCTCAGTTTTCTATTTAGTTTTAACTGTGTAACGCAAGATTGCCTCGTTAAACCTATACGTGAGGATGATACAGTACCTGCACAGTCTTAACTAAGAGCATTCAACCTATTCACTTAAGAGTGACTGAAAAAAACTGATGCATGTAAAGCGGTCCTTAGTTCTCATGGAAGCCTGGGACTTGCATGATACAAAGGACGGCCTCAACACACACACATGTTTGGGCATGAGAGATATAATGGTTTGGTTTTGTACAATAAATGTTCCATCGGTGTAGGAAGTGTCAGTGTACAGACGTAAGAAGATAAACAACTGCTGAGATTATCTGTGTCTGGCAAGAACCATCACCACACCAGACGTAATGTATTGTTACCATACAGACCAGCAGCTACCTTATATTTCCAGAGTGTGTATATATATATATATATATATATATATATATATATATATATATATATATATATATATGTTATTTTTTATTATACTTTGTCGCTGTCTCCCGCGTTTGCGAGGTAGCGCAAGGAAACAGACGAAAGAAATGGCCCAACCCCCCCCCATACACATGTATATACATACGTCCACACACGCAAATATACATACCTACACAGCTTTCCATGGTTTACCCCAGACGCTTCACATGCCTTGATTCAATCCACTGACAGCCCGTCAACCCCGGTATACCACATCGCTCCATTTCACTCTATTCCTTGCCCTCCTTTCACCCTCCTGCATGTTCAGGCCCCCATCACACAAAATCTTTTTCACTCCATCTTTCCACCTCCAATTTGGTCTCCCTCTTCTCCTCGTTCCCTCCACCTCCGACACATATATCCTCTTGGTCAATCTTTCCTCACTCATTCTCTCCATGTGCCCAAACCACTTCAAAACACCCTCTTCTGCTCTCTCAACCACGCTCTTTTTATTTCCACACATCTCTCTTACCCTTACGTTACTCACTCGATCAAACCACCTCACACCACACATTGTCCTCAAACATCTCATTTCCAGCACATCCATCCTCCTGCGCACAACTCTATCCATAGCCCACGCCTCGCAACCATACAACATTGTTGGAACCACTATTCCTTCAAACATACCCAGTTTTGCTTTCCGAGATAATGTTCTCGACTTCCACACATTCTTCAAGGCCCCCAGAATTTTCGCCCCCTCCCCCACCCTATGATCCACTTCCGCTTCCATGGTTCCATCCGCTGCCAGATCCACTCCCAGATATCTAAAACACTTCACTTCCTCCAGTTTTTCTCCATTCAAACTCACCTCCCAATTGACTTGACCCTCAACCCTACTGTACCTAATAACCTTGCTCTTATTCACATTTACTCTTAACTTTCTTCTTCCACACACTTTACCAAACTCAGTCACCAGCTTCTGCAGTTTCTCACATGAATCAGCCACCAGCGCTGTATCATCAGCGAACAACAACTGACTCACTTCCCAAGCTCTCTCATCCCTAACAGACTTCATACTTGCCCCTCTTTCCAAAACTCTTGCATTTACCTCCCTAACAACCCCATCCATAAACAAATTAAACAACCATGGAGACATCACACACCCCTGCCGCAAACCTACATTCACTGAGAACCAATGGGGATATATATATATATATATATATATATATATATATATATATATATATATATATATATATATATATATATTTTTTTTTTTTTTTTTTTTTCCGCTGTCTCCCGCGTTTGCGAGGTAGCGCAAGGAAACATGAGAGAAATGGCCCAACCCACCCCCATACACATGTATATACATACGTCCACACACGCAAATATACATACCTACACAGCTTTCCATGGTTTACCCCAGACGCTTCACATGCCCTGATTCAATCCACTGACAGCACGTCAACCCCGGTATACCACATCGATCCAATTCACTCTATTCCTTGCCCTCCTTTCACCCTCCTGCATGTTCAGGCCCCGATCACACAAAATCTTTTTCACTCCATCTTTCCACCTCCAATTTGGTGTCCCACTTCTCGTTCCCTCCACCTCCGACACATATATCCTCTTGGTCAATCTTTCCTCACTCATTCTCTCCATGTGCCCAAACCATTTCAAAACACCCTCTTTTGCTCTCTCAACCACGCTCTTTTTATTTCCACACATCTCTCTTACCCTTACGTTACTTACTCGATCAAACCACCTCACACCACACATTGTCCTCAAACATCTCATTTCCAGCACATCCATCCTACTGCGCACAACTCTATCCATAGCCCACGCCTCGCAACCATACAACATTGTTGGAACCACTATTCCTTCAAACATACCCAGTTTTGCTTTCCGAGATAATGTTCTCGACTTCCACACATTCTTCAAGGCTCCCAGAATTTTCGCCCCCTACCCCACCCTATGATCCACTTCCGCTTCCATGGTTCCATCCGCTGCCAGATCCACTCCCAGATATCTAAAACACTTTACTTCCTCCAGTTTTCCTCCATTCAAACTTACCTCCCAATTGACTTGACCCTCAACCCTACTGTACCTAATAACCTTGCTCTTATTCACATTTACTCTTAACTTTCTTCTTTCACACACTTTACCAAACTCAGTCACCAGCTTCTGCAGTTTCTCACATGAATCAGCCACCAGCGCTGTATCATCAGCGAACAACAACTGACTCACTTCCCAAGCTCTCTCATCCCCAACAGACTTCATACTTGCCCCTCTTTCCAAAACTCTTGCATTCACCTCCCTAACAACCCCATCCATAAACAAATTAAACAACCATGGAGACATCACACACCCCTGCCGCAAACCTACATTCACTGAGAACCAATCACTTTCCTCTCTTCCTACACGTACACATGCCTTACATCCTCGATAAAAACTTTTCACTGCTTCTAACAACTTGCCTCCCACACCATATATTCTTAATACCTTCCACAGAGCATCTCTATCAACTCTATCATAAATATATATATATATATATATATATATATATATATATATATATATATATATATATATATATATATATATCCCTGGGGATAGGGGAGAAAGAATACTTCCCACGTATTCCCTGCGTGTCGTAGAAGGCGACTAAAAGGGGAGGGAGCGGGGGGCTGGAAATCCTCCCCTCTCGTTTTTTTTTTTTAATTTTCCAAAAGAAGGAACAGAGAATTGGGCCAGGTGAGGGTATTCCCTCAAGGCCCAGTCCTCTGTTCTTAACGCTACCTCGCTAATGCGGGAAATGGCGAATAGTATGAAAGATATATATATATATATATATATATATATATATATATATATATATATATATATATATGTGTGGTGTGTGTGTGTGTGTGTATAATTAGCAAACCTAACGCGTGACCTGTAACGATGAAAATTCAAGTTTTTTCTTTTATTACTTAGTACAGGTGTTCATGCCGATACACAAATCCAGATGATACAGTTCTCTCCACATAACACCCCCCCCCTACCCCTACACAAGACATTCTCTTTCCAATGGACTTTCAAATCCTGGAGGGAGAAATGGTGGGAGGAGGAGACCGACTGATGAACGGAAGTCTACCTCCCCACCCATCCACCCTCCCCATAACAATTACGAGACTCGGGTGAAGAACATGATACACCCCGTGACCCGTTAAGGATCACATCCTTCACCCTGTAGATGGGAAGCCTCGCCTCTCTCGCTCAAGGGGGTAAAGATCAAGTTGCAAGATATACAGGGCTACAAAGGATCACCCCCCCAAAAAAAAAAAACTGCTCCAAGGCTGAAGACCTTAACCAATGTGATCATTGTGACGTCTCGGATGGTCATCATTATGCTGACAAAACCTTTCCCAAACCTCTCTCTCTCTCTCTCTCTCTCTCTCTCTCTCTCTCTCTCTCTCTCTCTCTCTCTCTCTCTCTATTTTTTTTAATTTTCCAAAAGAAGGAACAGAGAAGGGGGCCAGGTGAGGGTATTCCCTCAAAGGCCCAGTCCTCTGTTCTTAACGCTACCTTGCTATCGCGGGAAATGGCGAATAGTATGAAAAAAAAAAAAAAATATATGGGGCAAGTATGAAGTCTGTTGGGGATGAGAGAGCTTGGGAAGTGAGTCAGTTGTTGTTCGCTGATGATACAGCGCTGGTGGCTGATTCATGTGAGAAACTGCAGAAGCTGGTGACTGAGTTTGGTAAAGTGTGTGAAAGAAGAAAGTTAAGAGTAAATGTGAATAAGAGCAAGGTTATTAGGTACAGTAGGGTTGAGGGTCAAGTCAGTTGGGAGGTGAGTTTGAATGGAGAAAAACTGGAGGAAGTAAAGTGTTTTAGATATCTGGGAGTGGATCTGGCAGCGGATGGAACCATGGAAGCGGAAGTGGATCATAGGGTGGGGGAGGGGGCGAAAATTCTGGGGGCCTTGAAGAATGTGTGGAAGTCGAGAACATTATCTCGGAAAGCAAAAATGGGTATGTTTGAAGGAATAGTGGTTCCAACAATGTTGTGTGGTTGCGAGGCGTGGGCTATGGATAGAGTGGTGCGCAGTAGGATGGATGTGCTGGAAATGAGATGTTTGAGGACAATGTGTGGTGTGAGGTGGTTTGATCGAGTAAGTAACGTAAGGGTAAGAGAGATGTGTGGAAATAAAAAGACCGTGGTTGAGAGAGCAGAAGAGGGTGTTTTGAAATGGTTTGGGCACATGGAGAGAATGAGTGAGGAAAGATTGTCCAAGAGGATATATGTGTCGGAGGTGGAGGGAACGAGGAGAAGAGGGAGACCAAACTGGAGGTGGAAAGATGGAGTGAAAAAGATTTTGTGTGATCGGGGCCTGAACATGCAGGAGGGTGAAAGGAGGGCAAGGAATAGAGTGAATTGGAGCGATGTGGTATACCGGGGTTGACGTGCTGTCAGTGGATTGAATCAGGGCATGTGAAGCGTCTGGGGTAAACCATGGAAAGCTGTGTAGGTATGTATATTTGCGTGTGTGGACGTATGTATATACATGTGTATGGGGGTGGGTTGGGCCATTTCTTTCGTCTGTTTCCTTGCGCTACCTCGCAAATGCGGGAGACAGCGACAAAGCAAAAAAAAAAATATATGGAGCGGGGGGCTGGAAATCCTAACCTCTCGTTTTTTTTTTCAAATTTTCCAAAAGAAGGAACAGAGGGGGCCAGGTGAGGATATTCCAAAAAAGGCCCAGTCCTCTATTCTTAGCGCTACCTCGCTAACGCGGGAAATGGCGAATAGTTAAAAAAAAAAATATGTATATATATATATATATATATATATATATATATATATATATATATATATGCTATCTGAAGTCAAAACGCAGTTTACTTTCACATGTAAAAGCAAAGTTCTCAACCTTCTACCCATCGCTGCATGTAAGTGTAGGGTAAAAGCTTCAGAGGAGCACCATAGATCATTGGGTATTATAATGCTTCAGTCGTCATGTTATACACCTTCGTTATGCATGTGATCCACCATATTCATTCTTAAACTCCATCACCTACAACTATGGCATTAAAAGATTTATTGTTTAGCTTGGAACAAAAAAGTAATTAAGCATAACATGACACCTTGATTATTCTGCAGGGACGAGAGATACAATTTCAGTAATTACCCCATTAGGAGGGTGACTCATAATGCGATCATCCTAGCTGACATCACACTGGTGACATCAACAACACCTGTGAGGCAGATGTTGAGAGGATGACCTGAACGTTTACGGGTCACAGGTCAACCTGCCTGATTACTGGGAATGTCTACCTCACACCACAAGAGGTAGCGAGGTCAAATGTGTATTGGATTCTGTGGGAGCTGGGCTGAGCAACAATCACCTGCTTTGGGATACAAAACAAATGCTCGCTTGTCAGAAGAGGAGTGTGTTGCATGGGACACTCATGTAGCTAGCAGCGTACTGAGGTGCTGTGTCAACTCTTGCGTCACCTACGCAGCGAAGCAGAGATATGTGCCCATAACATAAGAATGGCAGGAAATACAAATCGGAAAATGTGTGTACTGCTTTCCTTGACATAGCTGGAAATATCTGGTTATGAGCCAGATTAAATTTATACAACTGATATAAACATCAAACTACAATCCTGGGTCTCATATCATTCAATACTTGGTGACCAATGAACACTTCCAAGGCCAAGATCTGTAATCTGGGGAAGGTTATTACTGCGTCTCAAGTTATACCCACTCTGGCAAAATCCAAATTAAAGTCATGGGTCTTATGACATCATGTTCTTGAAGTACTGGGAAACGACAGTATAAATTTCAGGCCTATCAGAGTTAAAATGTTTCGGGTTATGACTTAGGCCAGCTACGTTGTGCGTCTGCGTGCGGGCGATGATGGTCTGCCACCCACATACACATCTCACTCTTGAGAAGACGTCGATGTACATGAACGACGTTGTTCAGGCGTTCCCATATTTGGATATATCAAGAACCACTCGACTGTACCACCACTGCCTACACTTTTGAAGGGCTACTAGAAGTGCCCCCAGAGGTCGAGGAATACCTTCAAGTCTCCCCTCCACGGAGAGGGGTCCTCACCAAGAGCACTTTACGACCTCTCGAGGAGTATTACCTCCTTAGTTAACACCCTGAGCACGAATCTCGACCATGTCGTTGCGGCTAGATGCACGACTGTACGACACTTGTGCGTGATGGCCGACCTTAAGGGCCGGGTGGGAGACCCGTCCCATCTTATCCGTGGTGCGCCAGGGGTCCCAGCCTTCTGCAGGACGTGGGAAGATCGCCACAACTCCCTCGTGGTGGTGGTCGTGGCATAAGATCAGAACACAGTGTTTAGTTCTCAAGGGTGCAGGATTTCCTGTTCCTCTAAACAATCATCCAATTTTTTTTTCGTCTTAACTCGAGGGTATCAGTTTTTACGCCACGACCTCACCACCTGAGGCAATCGTAACGCCGATCTACCATACGTGAAACGCTAATAACGCACTCCTGTTACTGGTCTATCTAAAGCGTTACGTTACGTTACTCCAGCGAGTAACAAGTGGCGGTGGTCACTCCTCTGAAGAACACTGTTCAGTCATCCTCACTGTTCCATCTTTCCTCTCACTGTAGGTCTTCCAATTTTTTCGCATTGTCCCGCTTCCGGCCGCTGGAAGGGTCTGGGGCCACCCATCCCCCAACCACCCTCCTGGCTACAGCCCTCAGGCCACAACTGTCCCCGGGCCAGAACGAGGCCACAAAACTGAGGAGGAGGTGTCTCTAGGTCCATGCAGGGCTTCGCCTTCAAGCACACACACACACACACACACACACACACACACACACACACACACACACACAGTCTATATTTCCCCCCACATGAGACACTTGGCGTGGTTACTGCACCTCAAGTTCAGCAGGCAATAGCAATATAACCCCCCCCCCCTCCCGAACTGGTCATCCTCCCCATCCACCACACAACAGGGGCTGCTGCTGCTGGGACATCATCCACCACAACTGCGGAAGGTGCAGGAAAGATCCTCCAAGATTATCTGGTGTTCCTGTTACACCACATGTCAGGGAGGTGCTCACCGGCCCTCCACACTCTCTCCTCAACCATCACCTGGTCCTCATCCCACAATTGGGCAAGAACCTGCAGCACCGTTCCCGCCACCGTCAACCCCTGCCATCAGAGAGCCCTTGTCCCCGAGTTGCAGTTTTGTCACCACGAGCACAATGAATCCACGCCAGCTCGTAACATACTAAGACAAGAAGGGCCCCAACACACCAACTGTGGCCACCTATCTTCATAAAACTTATCTTTGTATAGACTTTAACCCGTGTGTGTGTGTGTGTGTGTGTGTGTGTGTGTGTGTGTGTGTGTGTGTGTGTGTGTGTGGTGTGTGTGTGTGTGTGTGCGTGTGTGGGTGTGTGGTGTGTGTGTGTGTGTGTGTGTGTGTGCGTGTGTGGGTGTGGTGTGGGTGTGTGGTGTGTGTGTGTGGTGTGTGTGTGTGTGTGTGTGTGTGTGTGTCTCTCTCTTGTGGCCACAGCGTGACCTTCAAGATGTGTCAAGCTTGGCTGGCGCTGGCCGTAGCCTCCGCTTTCACTCCACCTACTCCACACTACATCGGTCACTCCACCCACTCGTCCATCCACCCATGTAGGTCATTCCACCCACTCCTATTACCCTTGGTCATATTACCCAACCCAGGTCAGTAAAACCCAACCCGGGTCACTAGTACCCACCCCAAGTCACTAGTACCCCAGCCCACGTCACTAGTGTCTAACCCCTGGTGTACAAACACTAGTAAGTAACCAAGCGACAGTATAACCAGGACAGACACAACTGGAGAAAACCAGCTTCCTCTGGCGTCAAGAACATGCCATATAATATTACCAGACCCCGTCCCCAAGGCTCATTTTCTTGTGCTTACCTTTGGTATCTACGAAATTTGAAATGACCAGTTATCAATCATTACCACTGGACGGTAGAGGCAGCCCACAGACATATTGCCTGGGTCTCCAACGCAGCCAGACCAGAGATATGATCAACCATCTGTCCACTGTCCTTCCACTCCACCCAACCTAACATCCTTCACAAAGGAAGAACAATCACACTCTCCTGTACGGCTCCTCACACACACACAACAAACGCCATGGAAAAAGCGACGATAATTAGATGTATCTATCATTTCTCCCTTACTTGCGTTATAAATATATCCGAATAATAACAACAAAATATCCACTCATTCCTGTGTGATAAAAATAGCTATCAAATTCCAAAAGTCGACCCCAGTATAAAATAAATCTTGAAAAATATTACTTAAATCCTTCTCAAAAATCTGAAATCCATTACAAAAAAAAGTCTCCCTCAAGAACACACACACACTTTACTTAAGACACAACACATCAGAAGTAACACGTACTTAAAACATTTGCCAACCTTACCACAAGTTATCAATGTCATCATGTGTTCGCTATAGCCTCAGTGTACCTGGTAAGTCGTGAGTGAGGCAGTGTTGGCCGGTAACCTTCAAGACAAGCTCACTAATGCTAACCAAATGACCAACCAAACCACACACACAAGGTCATGACTCTACCTGGCAGCGTGAATATCACACATACTGCCACCATGTTCAGGTTGAACAAGTGGGTAAATGAACAGCCACTTGTAGTCAGTGCACACCACAAGTGTCCCTGACAATGATGCTTGTGCTACCACCATCTACGCTGCTCAATTTGGCATCCGACCAAAATGTATGACAAAATATTTCCTTTTGTGTCATAAGGACGTATGTGTAGTTGCCATATGGAATAGACCAAGTATAGAGAACTAGTGAGGCAACAGACCAGTCACATGTCTCTCAACGTTCTAAATATAATAAGTGTATTTCCTGTGATGATGATTATATTATGGTTCAAGTTGACATAATGAAGGAAGGTCACTAAGTGGGGTCAAACCCGGCATGACGCTACGGGAGCTATCAAGGATCAGGTCAAAGTTCAGGGCATCATACCCAAGAGTCGCACCGACCTCTTCCAGACGTTTCCAGAGTGCACACGGCAGCTGGTGCAACGAGGTCCACTGCACACGGCAGCTGGTACAGTAAGGTCCAGAGTGCAAACGGCAGCTGGTGCAGCAACGTCGTCCAAAGTGCAGACGGCAGCTGGTGCAGCAACGTGGTCCAGTGCAGACGGCAGCTGGTGCAGCAACGTGGTCCAGAGTGCAGACGGCAGCTGGTGCAGCAAGGTGGTGGTCCAGTAAGTCATAATGATTCTCCAGCGTTAGGCGTCCACCACCACCAACGTAGGTCCTCCGCCAACACCCGACTGCCACCCCAAGCACGACTCACTCACCTACCGTTCATCACATGACCTGACTCACCTGCCGTTCATCACATGACCTGACTCACCTGCCGTTCATCACATGACCTGACTCACCTGCCGTTCATCACATGACCTGACTCACTTGCCGTTCATCACATGACCTGACTCACCTGCCGTTCATCACATGACCTGACTCACCTGCCTTTCATCAAATGGCCTGACTCACCTGCCTTCCAGGTGAGTCTTCCATTGCCTTCCATTGATATATATATATATATATATATATATATATATATATATATATATATATATATATATATATATATATATTACTTTGTCGCTGTCCCCCGCGTTAGCGAGATAGCACAAGGAAACAAAAGAATGGCCCTACCCACCCACATACACATGTATATACATACACGTCTACATACGCAATATATATATATATATATATATATATATATATATATATATATATATATATATATATATATATATATATATAGATCATCCCTGGGGATAGGAGAGAAATAATACTTCCGCGAGTCGTATAATAATACAGACATACACGTTGATCATGCCACAAAGGCTGTCAGATTTCAATATTACTTTACTACGAGACGTCGCAAGCCTACGTCAACCTTCCTGGTAAATCAGTGTCGCACTTCTCCTTGAAGCTTACGCGTTTCAGTGAACACTCGCAAGGTCAGGTAACGTAAAACATGATCATGATTTTGAGCCAATGAAATCACTATCTGCATCCCTGGCTTCAATATTTTGTTTTTCCTGTACTATTATATTCATACGAA
Organism: Panulirus ornatus; assembly: GCF_036320965.1. Taxonomy (NCBI): domain Eukaryota; kingdom Metazoa; phylum Arthropoda; class Malacostraca; order Decapoda; family Palinuridae; genus Panulirus; species Panulirus ornatus. The sequence goes on along the minus strand of NC_092254.1, from coordinate 302,870 downwards.
CCTCAGCAAGAATGTCTACCACACTACAACCTCCACTCTCTCTACCACACTACAACCTCCTCTCTCTCTCTCTCTCTCTCTCTCTCTCTCTCTCTCTCTCTCTCTCTCTCTCTCTCTACCACACTACAACGTCCACTCTCTCTCTCTACCATACTACAACCTCCACTCTCTTTCTGCCACACTAAAACCTCCACTCTCTCTCTACCACACTACAACCTCCACTCTCTCCTCTCTCTCTCTATCACACTACAGCCTCCACTATCTCATCACCACACTACAACCACCCCCCCCCTCTCTCTCTCTCTCTCTCTACCACAAAACAACATCCACTCCCTTTACCCACTACAGCCTCCACTCTACCACACTACAGCTTCTACTCTACCACACTACAGCCTCCACTCTACCACACTACAGCCACCATGGCCAAGGGTCGTAACTTCAGCCGCCAAACTTTACCAAGAGACGCAAGTTGGACTGTCCACCACCATACACCTGCTACATTCAGCCGCCCAAGCATAAAGGAAAAAAAAATATACTAAACTTTGAATCTGTCCAAATAATAATAATAATAATAATAATAATAATAATAATAATAATAATAATAATAATAATATACTGTTTAGAAAGGGTAGTGAGTGGTGGGATGAAGAAGTAAGAGTATTAGTGAAAGAGAAGAGAGAGGCATTTGGACGATTTTTGCAGGGAAAAAATGCAATTGAGTGGGAGAAGTATAAAAGAAAGAGACAGGAGGTCAAGAGAAAGGTGCAAGAGGTGAAAAAAAGGGCAAATGAGAGTTGGGGTGAGAGACTATCAGTAAATTTTAGGGAGAATAAAAAGATGTTCTGGAAGGAGGTAAATAGGGTGCGTAAGACAAGGGAGCAAATGGGATCTTCAGTGAAGGGCGTAAATGGGGAGGTGATAACAAGTAGTGGTGATGTGAGAAGGAGATGGAATGAGTATTTTGAAGGTCTGTTGAATGTGTCTGATGACAGAGTGGCAGATATAGGGTGTTTTGGTCGAGGTGGTGTGCAAAGTGAGAGGGTTAGGGAAAATGATTTGGTAAACAGAGAAGAGGTAGTAAAAGCTTTGCGGAAGATGAAAGCCGGCAAGGCAGCAGGTTTGGATGGTATTGCAGTGGAATTTATTAAAAAAGGGGGTGACTGTATTGTTGACTGGTTGGTAAGGTTATTTAATGTATGTATGACTCATGGTGAGGTGCCTGAGGATTGGCGGAATGCGCGCATAGTGCCATTGTACAAAGGCAAAGGGGATAAGAGTGAGTGCTCAAATTACAGAGGTATAAGTTTGTTGAGTATTCCTGGTAAATTATATGGGAGGGTATTGATTGAGAGGGTGAAGGCAAGTACAGAGCATCAGATTGGGGAAGAGCAGTGCGGTTTCAGAAGTGGTAGAGGATGTGTGGATCAGGTGTTTGCTTTGAAGAATGTATGTGAGAAATACTTAGAAAAGCAAATGGATTTGTATGTAGCATTTATGGATCTGGAGAAGGCATATGATAGAGTTGATAGAGATGCTCTGTGGAAGGTATTAAGAATATATGGTGTGGGAGGCAAGTTGTTAGAAGCAGTGAAAAGTTTTTATCGAGGATGTAAGGCATGTGTACGTGGAGGAAGAGAGGAAAGTGATTGGTTCTCAGTGAATGTAGGTTTGCGGCAGGGGTGTGTGATGTCTCCATGGTTGTTTAATTTGTTTATGGATGGGGTTGTTAGGGAGGTAAATGCAAGAGTCCTGGAAAGAGGGGCAAGTATGAAGTCTGTTGGGGATGAGAGAGCTTGGGAAGTGAGTCAGTTGTTGTTCGCTGATGATACAGCGCTGGTGGCTGATTCATGTGAGAAACCGCAGAAGCTGGTGACTGAGTTTGGTAAAGTGTGTGGAAGAAGAAAGTTAAGAGTAAATGTGAATAAGAGCAAGGTTATTAGGTACAGTAGGGTTGAGGGTCAAGTCAATTGGGAGGTGAGTTTGAATGGAGAAAAACTGGAGGAAGTGAAGTGTTTTAGATATCTGGGAGTGGATCTGTCAGCGGATGGAACCATGGAAGCGGAAGTGGATCATAGGGTGGGGGAGGGGGCGAAAATTTTGGGAGCCTTGAAAAATGTGTGGAAGTCGAGAACATTATCTCGGAAAGCAAAAATGGGTATGTTTGAAGGAGTAGTGGTTCCAACAATGTTGTATGGTTGCGAGGCGTGGGCTATGGATAGAGTTGTGCGCAGGAGGATGGATGTGCTGGAAATGAGATGTTTGAGGACAATGTGTGGTGTGAGGTGGTTTGATCGAGTAAGTAACGTAAGGGTAAGAGAGATGTGTGGAAATAAAAAGAGCGTGGTTGAGAGAGCAGAAGAGGGTGTTTTGAAATGGTTTGGGCACATGGAGAGAATGAGTGAGGAAAGATTGACCAAGAGGATATATGTGTCGGAGGTGGAGGGAACGAGGAGAAGAGGGAGACCAAATTGGAGGTGGAAAGATGGAGTGAAAAGGATTTTGTGTGATCGGGGCCTGAACATGCAGGAGGGTGAAAGGAGGGCAAGGAATAGAGTGAATTGGAGCGATGTGGTATACAGGGGTTGACGTGCTGTCAGTGGATTGAATCAAGGCATGTGAAGCGTCTGGGGTAAACCATGGAAAGCTGTGTAGGTATGTATATTTCCGTGTGTGGACGTGTGTATGTACATGTGTATGGGGGGGGGGGGCCATTTGTTTCGTCTGTTTCCTTGCGCTACCTCGCAAACGCGGGAGACAGCGACAAAGTATAAAAAAAAAAAAAAAAAAAATACTTACTTATTCAATGAATGACATGTCAAGTTATACAAACTAACAGTCTTAAACACTATTGCCAACCATATTCACATCGAAAGATAATTAAGTATACAGTCCCTTTACCATTTTAATTTTGGAATAAAACACGAGTTTACCAAGTACGTACCAGAATGGTACTTGCTCACCTGCACGTAATTAATTTTTTTTTCCAGTTGGTAACTTGTTTCTGGCATGACCACTTCTATATACCCTCCCTGTAGGCTTAACTGGTAACACTGCCAGTATTGTAAATCTAATGACATTATCTCGATGACCAAATGGAGACATGTCTGGAATACTACGTCTACCTTCACCAGGCACACGTGTAAACATAGAAAGTCTGTAAACTGGACTCATAGGAATATATATATATATATATATATATATATATATATATATATATATATATATACATATATATATATATATATATATATATATATATATATATATATATATATATATATATATATATATATACATATACATATATATATATATATATATACATATATATATATATATATATATATATATATATATATATATATATATATATATATATATATATGGTGTGGGAGGCAAGTTGTTAGAAGCAGTGAAAAGTTTTTATCGAGGATGTAAGGCATGTGGACGTGTAGGTAGAGAGGAAAGTGATTAGTTCTCAGTGAATGTAGGTTTGCGGCAGGGGTGTGTGATGTCTCCATGGTTGTTTAATTTGTTTATGGATGGGGTTGTTAGGGAGGTGAATGCAAGAGTTTTGGAAAGAGGGGCAAGTATGAAGTCTGTTGGGGATGAGAGAGCTTGGGAAGTGAGTCAGTTGTTGTTCGCTGATGATACAGCGCTGGTGGCTGATTCATGTGAGAAACTGCAGAAGCTGGTGACTGAGTTTGGTAAAGTGTGTGAAAGAAGAAAGTTAAGAGTAAATGTGAATAAGAGCAAAGTTATTAGGTACAGTAGGGTTGAGGGTCAAGTCAATTGGGAGGTGAGTTTGAATGGAGAAAAACTGGAGGAAGTGAAGTGTTTTAGATATCTGGGAGTGGATCTGGCAGCGGATGGAACCATGGAAGCGGAAGTGGATCATAGGGTGGGGGAGGGGGCGAAAATTCTGGGAGCCTTGAAGAATGTGTGGAAGTCGAGAACATTATCTCGGAAAGCAAAAATGGGTATGTTTGAAGGAATAGTGGTTCCAACAATGTTGTATGGTTGCGAGGCGTGGGCTATGGATAGAGTTGTGCGCAGGAGGATGGATGTGCTGGAAATGAGATGTTTGAGGACAATGTGTGGTGTGAGGTGGTTTGATCGAGTAAGTAACGTAAGGGTAAGAGAGATGTGTGGAAATAAAAAGAGCGTGGTTGAGAGAGCAGAAGAGGGTGTTTTGAAATGGTTTGGGCACATGGAGAGAATGAGTGAGGAAAGATTGACCAAGAGGATATATGTGTCGGAGGTGGAGGGAACGAGAAGAGGGAGACCAAATTGGAGGTGGAAAGATGGAGTGAAGGAGATTTTGTGTGATCGCGGCCTGAACATGCAGGAGGGTGAAAGGAGGGCAAGGAATAGAGTGAATTGGATCGATGTGGTATACCGGGGTTGACGTGCTGTCAGTGGATTGAATCAAGGCATGTGAAGCGTCTGAGGTAAACCATGGAAAGCTGTGTAGGTATGTATATTTGCGTGTGTGGACGTATGTATATACATGTGTATGGGGGTGGGTTGGGCCATTTCTTTCGTCTGTTTCCTTGCGCTACCTCGCAAACGCGGGAGACCGCGAAAAAAAAAAAAAAAAAAAAAAAAAAAATATATATATATATATATATATATATATATATATATATATATATATATATTATATTATATATATATATATAAAATTTATTAGCATGGATTTAGATTAGGTTTCAGAGGGTTTGGCTGTGAGAAGGTTGTTGGAGTGAGGTAAGAGCGTCATGCAATGCTGACTGGGGTAGTGTTGGTCTGAGGTGGTGATCATGTTAGCTTGGGTTGTGACCGTCCGTTGTCGTGCGTTGTGTGTCGAACATTTGTCGCTTTCTAGATCAACGATGGACAGTGTTCGGGGTCGACTAGTAATGTACACAGTGTCATGACCTATTTCTACTACACGGAGAAGCAGTTCTGTACTAGTGTACTTCCATCTCCTGGCCATCTTCTATTAACATACTATCGTGTGTGTGTGTGTGTGTGTGTGTGTGTGTGTGTGTGTGTGTGTGTGTGTGTGTGTGTGATGTCAAGAGAAACATGAAGAGCTGGAATATTAAAGCAGGAACTCAATATCTCCTCTGTGAAGAAAACGGACGTTATATTTCGGCGCAGGTTGGGCTAAAATTCAACGCAGAGATTCTGAAGGAATTAAAGAGTGAGGTTCCCAAACACCATCTTCATCAGACCTGCTCTAGTGTGTGTGTGTGTGGGGGGGGGGGGGGGGTTTGCTGATAAATGTTAATACAAGTTGCACGTTACCGTTTTCTTCACCTGTGAGGTACGTGTACCACCAACGGTACACCACAGTTGTTCTCATTACAAGTTACAATTGTAAGTACAAAACGGTACATTAACGCCTCTTTATGTTAGACAATAAACATACATGTCTTAAGTAATGCCACAAACATAATAGCCAGCACAAACAATTTTACTTATCAAACTTCTATTAGCGACACAGGAATGTCAACCTAAGTAAAGCCACGCTAATGGTATACTGTTGAGAACGGCTGGCAACCAGTGACCTGGAAAACACGAGGGTATTGGCTAGACGCTTGGACTAGTATTATACCTGGCCCAGGGTCTGAGGGGAGAGGGGCTAGTTGTTGGACGAGCCGCGTGCGGACGCTGACAATAAAAACCTCTTGTTTCTCCCATCTAATAAAACACTAATTACAAAAACACTTCACTTGTTAATAACTAAACTACATTCAGGATTACTAAGACTAAACTACATTCAGATTGTATGACGAAGGAGGGTTCCACAGTACGACTGGCTGACCCAAACGAGGTCATTAGCTGGCGATTCAAGCTGATCTTGGCGACAGCTGAAGGATGTGGGGGTGGAGTGGGGGAGTGAAAAGAAAACTTCAAGGTCTATTGTTAGGAGGTGGGCTGCCAGGGGAACTGAAAGCCCCCATCATCACTCGTCTTTCCAGACCCCACTTTCCTGGCAGACTCACTCACTCATCCTTCCCAGGACACTCATTTTACCCCTCACGTCTGCACAGAACTTTTCATTTACAGTTCTCATTCACAAGACTTTCAATTTGACCATTTACATCCTACAAGTTACCCCATGAAGCGTAGACTCAGGACCTGGGATCTTCTCGTTCCACTCATCACCACGGGACCTTCATTTACTCCTCCCATCCTCCATTTACCCCTTCCATCCTTCCCAGCCTCCATTTACCCCTTCCATCCCTCATAGGACGTGGCCGCCCTGTCGGCGAGGTCGAGAGAGGCGTCCCCCCTCCCCCCCTGCTCGACTTGAGGGCCTGGCAAAAATCAATACTCCAGACTGTGCCACACCGCCCACCCACCCACCCACCCACAACGGCATGAGAGCCACCCACGAGGCCTGGCTACAGCATCCCACAGGAGTCTGATCCTAAATCCTAAGACGACGATAAACGACATCCTTGCTAGCATCACTCTCCCTCTAAACCATTCCTCCTCCTCTGTCCGTGCCTCCGTCGGGCTGGAGCGGTGGTCGTCCTTGTGTTATCACTTGGGCCACATGTTCTCCTCCCACCCACTATGGCACAGATCTGGCTGCTGCTTCCCACAGTTTCAGTTGTAGAGACCAACCACTCGAGGATGATCCTCTCCTCCTATATCCTCCCCATATCTTTCAGTCAGGTCCACAAGCATCACACGAGCCCTCAGTAATCGCTTCAATCTCTATCTTACCCTAGTGTCCTTCCAACGCAAATGGTCATGATGGGAACATGTCTTTCCCCATGCCATGTCCCTCACTATAAAGGAACTGCCAGTGATCATACACTATTCATGCTTTACCAAGAGTAACTACCAATGGAAATTTATCAATAAAGAAAACAGAAAAGGCATTTATGGTTATAGGAGGGGGTATGGGGGTAGGGGGAGGTCGAGAAAAGGTTGACAGGCCAACCATGACTCAACCCGCACCTGCCTGGAAGCGGCGGGGTGAGGAGGAGGAGCAGGAAGGGTTAGGGTGTAGAGTTCAATGAAAGAAGGGCCTAAAGAGCTGTCAGGAGTGGGGGGGGGGGATGGGTTTTTACAAACGTTTCTGTTTGACGCCACGTCACTTCCTGTCTGGTCTGTGTGTGTGTGTGTGTGTAGAGGAGAGGAGGGAGTCTAACCGTAGCGAGGTAATGAAGAGAAAAGAATGGGAAACAGTAAACTCATCACCCTCAGTGGAGACAGGAAATGAGTAATGTTACCCCCCGCCCACCCCCTCCCTTACCTGAATACTAGACAGCATCTTGAGAGCAGTGGTACAGGGGTACGCCCAGCGGATGGCATGACACTGGGCAGGCCATAAGGTCGAACTGTCGTGCTTCTGGGTCGTACTATCGTCCTCACGGTATCGTATCGTCAACCACGAGGGATTTGGAACCCCTATCCAATCTTAACCTGAGTCGACAGCCTAAAGAACCATAAGCCAACTACTCCTTCACTTGCTAACAACCATTGATCAATTAATATTCTCAATATCCACCATCTCTTCCTTGGGTTCCCTACTCTATGAAAGGTCTCCCCGTCTAGAATCTTACAATACACCAACGAAATACACATAAAAAAAATGCGATCTAGATTCACCTTTAATCTCCACCCATCCAAAACGCCACGTTGGCAACCTCCCGCGGGCCGGCACCAACCGCTAATATGTTGACGGCAAAAAATATTCGCGCCTCCTTAACTTCGTCTTTGTAAACAACACTTTACACTGACTCGAGACTTAACAAAAGCGTCTGCATACACACCATTGTATTATTTACACACACCAAACAAATACAATATATAATTCATCTTAATTGCTACAGACATTTTCGTTCATTCCTTCGGAGGGACCGATTGATAATATATATATATATATATATATATATATATATATATATATATATATATATATATATATATATATATGGAAAGATGGAGTAAAAAAAGACTTTGAGTGATCGGGGCCTGACCATGCAGGAGGGTGAAAGGCGTGCAAGGAATACAGTGAATTGGAACGATGTGGTATACCGGGGTCAACGTGCTGTCAATGGATTGAACCAGGGCATGTGAAGCGTCTGGGGTAAACCATGGAAAGTTCTTTGGGGCCTGAATGTGGAAAGGGAGCTGTGGTTTCTGTGCATAATTACATGACAACTAGAGACTGAGTGAGAACGAATGGGGCCTTTGTTGTCTTTTCCTAGCGCTACCTCGCACACATGAGGGGGGAGGGGGTTGTTATTCCATGTGTGGCGAGGTAGCGATGGGAATAAAGGTAGACAGTATGAATTATGTACATTTGTATATATGTATATGTCTGTGTGTGTATATATGTGTACATTGAGATGTATAGGTATGTATATTTGCGTGTGGACGTGTATGTATATACATGTGTATGTGGGTGGGTTGGGCGAATCATTCTTTCGTCTGTTTCCATGCGCTACCTCGCTAACGCGGGAGACAGCGACAAAGTAATATAAATATAAATATAAAATATAAATATAAATATAATAATATAAAAATAAATATTTGTGTGTGTGTGTGTGTGTGTGTGTGTGTGTGTGTGTGTGTGTGATGCACGAAAATCAATTTTGCCCAAGTATGTTTCTCAAAACCTTTCCAAATTCCACCAGCGAGGAAGTAGACTGGCAAAAGTTAAAATTATAAAAAAGAATTCAAAGTAATGACCACGACCACAGTAATATTAAAATCACATTCATACTTTCAAGTCTTTCTAGTTCCCAAGACTTACTGTAGTAATGCAAACAAGGGGTCCACGAGGCCCTAAAAAGGTGAAACACAAAACACAATGACGTAGTATAAACAAAGGAGCCTTCAAGAACCCTGAAACCACTACAGTAACGTTCAGTACAGGAGACCCCCCCCCCCTCCCCGGCCCTTATACATTCCCATGGGTTGAAAAATGATTACAATTATCTTCGTGAAATTTTCCAGGGTGTCCACATTTGTGTGTGTCTCACATCACTAACTCTCTTGTTTATCTTCTTTTGTATCCCCATGACTACCTTATCAAACAATTACTGAATCCAGTACATCAGTTATTCCCATACCAACATCATACAACAAAGAATACTGCATCAAATACATCGACTACTTGAAATTTTATACTAATCACCATTAACACACAACCCCTCTTAGTTCCCACTAATTGAACAGACGATAACTACATCGTTAATTAACACAGTCGATGACCTCAAACAAAAAATAGTAGCACAATAAATACTTGAATAACAAAAATCATCCACTTAACGAGAAGCCCCGATTAAACGAGATCCAGCTTAGCGAAGAATGCGGCAAAGGAACGTCCAGGTAAGCGAAGAGATCCGTTTAAATAATCCAGATAAGAGAAGCTTAAGGAAGTACGGACTATAAGCCAATAATGAGGCATCCGTTATAAGGAAACCGGATTAGAAGAGATAGCCCCTAAAAGAAGTCCGGATAAGAGAGAATTTGTACATGGGAACAAGACCGAAGATACAACCTGGTATCTCTCCCACGTAGTGTAGTGGCCTGACACCTACCTCTTCCACTTCCCACGTAGTGTAGTGGCCTGACACCTACCTCTTCCACTTCCCACGTAGTGTAGTGGCCTGACACCTACCTCTTCCACTTCCTATGTAGTGTAGTGGCCTGACACCTACCTCTTCCACTTCCTATGTAGTGTAGTGGCCTGACACCTACCTCTTCCACTTCCCACGTAGTGTAGTGGCCTGACACCTACCTCTTCCACTTCCCACGTAGTGTAGTAGCCTGACACCTACCTCTTCCACTTCCTATGTAGTGTAGTGGCCGACACCTACCTCTTCCACTTCCCACGTAGTGTAGTGGCCTGACACCTACCTCTTCCACTTCCCACGTAGTGTAGTAGCCTGACACCTACCTCTTCCACTTCCTATGTAGTGTAGTGGCCGACACCTACCTCTTCCACTTCCTATGTTGTGTAGTGGCCGACACCTACCTCTTCCACTTCCCACGTAGTGTAGTGGCCGACACCTACCTCTTCCACTTCCCACGTAGTGTAGTGGCCTGACACCTACCTCTTCCACTTCCCACACAGTGTAGTGGCCTGAAACCTACCTCACCCACTTCCCACGTAGTGTGGTGATCGACACGTACCTAATCTACTTCCTACATAGTGTGGTGGCCTGAAATCTACCGCCTCCACTTTCCAGGTAATGCCCCCCCCCCCACACACACATACACATGCAATCCATTCCCATGGCACCCCCTACCCCCAGACAATCATGAAAAAGATAGAAAAAAAAGTTAATCTCAACCAGAGGTCGTGACCCATGCAATTAGCGGCATTGAATAGGCAGAAATATCAAGGTGGCCTCTCAAACTGTCTAGTAATGTCAGCAACGCATCTAGTTGACAAAAAAAAGTTTGGGATAATAAGTCATCGTCAGGCAGCCACGTGTTAATATAATATTGTAGTTAACATTATCGACGTAGGTGTTAACACAGGCGTCAGTAGCGACAGTTGTGCAGCTAGTAACGTATCATGATCGTACAACAAAGATCATGACCAATGAGGGGAACATGTTAATCCCTATAATAATGATAACTACTTGACCACTCTCAGCTAAAGTGTCTGTACATCATAAAAACGTCAAAGTGTTCTAACATTCGACACATCAAAGCTGAAACTTCATTTCAATTATGAATATAAGAATTCGTTATCCACCGACTTCAAAGTTTCTCCAGTCGCCTAATGTAGATACACACTCGTTAAAATACATTTGTTTGTATCAACGAATTCTACAATGTCACTCACCTAACCTAATACAAAACTTATAATATCATTACATCTACGATCCTACTACCAAAAGTACAAATACAATGATTCCTGTCTATAATGCTTTCTCCTAAGTGGTTGTTTCAACATTACAACCCCCACCCCACACCTTCCCCCACCAGATGACACCACGGAAACTGACAACCTTCACGACACACACACACACACACACAATCTTGACCTGCGCCAAACCCTGGCCTTCTATGTGGCCCGTGTGTGACATCGTGCCATTCCGCTTTACAGTGATGTTGGTCTGGTGTTATAGTTCGACATAAAAACGAGTTGGGACAACTGGTGAGTTATAGATGGTGAACACCTCTCATAACCACAAAGTAACCATTATGAGTTATAGATGGTGAACACCTCTCATAACCACAAAGTAACCATTATTAACATCAGACCTTTAATACATTCATTACATCCATATCATCCTCTGACCTCTATACATTTATTATCTTCCTCCTCTGAACTCTTATACATTAATCCTCCTCCTCTCACTTCTAATACAGTCACCAACACACAGTTATCATCACATTAACCTACAAATTTCGTACCGAATGCAGTTGCACTGCCATCTAGGGCAGCCTGCCCCACCACTGCTCTTAAAATTAATGCAGATATACAACACACACACACACACACCACTCGAGTGTATGAGTCAGAGCCTCAATTTCCAGCATGAACCCTTCTAACTGCTGCTTCGCACCAGTGGGGGAACAAGACTATACTGTGGCATCCCCCCAATATATGCTACACCCTCATGACGTCCCCCACTAATACATGCTACACCCCCGTGACGTCCTCCGATAATATATGCTACCCCACTTGACGTCCCCTAACCATCAGATGCTACCCCAATGACGTCCCCCAACCAATATAATAACACAAGCTCTCCACGTGATGTTACAAAAGGACGCAGGATGTCTCTAGGGTGAGATCTTGCATCCCTCTCCCCACAAAGGCTTCCACCTCAGGTGAGGAGGAGGAGTTAGCAGGGTTCCGGGGGCGCGGCAACCCGCACGGAGGAAACTCGACAGCCGAGACCATCCAAATCTTAACTAGAGAAAATCTTCTCTGTCGTCGCGAGACCTACATATTCTTTCTCTCCCACAGGGCAACACTAGTTCCTTCCACGCTAAACCTGATCTCCACCAATGTATTCAACCATTATCGGAAACTTAAGCTCCTTGTTAACTCGTTACTACATATATCCATTCTCACAGTTTAATAATACCTTACACATGTTGACCAAAGTAATGATAAACAGAGAGGAAAGGTTTATGAAGTAATGGATAGTTCTCAATAAAACCTAACCGACGGAAAATAAAATTCTTATTTCCATCCCACCAACTTCCATGACTTTCCCACAATCCCTAGGAAAGGTCAGTTGCCACCCCCAGCAGCCCACAACCTCACCGTGGGTGGTGGACGTGTGGTTGGTTACACATCACTGCAGCTCTCAACCCTTACCCTCCTTTCACTCCCTCTGGTCCAAGGAAAATAAAGATTTTATTAATCACTCATTTTTTTTTTTTTTTTTATACTTTGTCGCTGTCTCCCGCGTTTGCGAGGTAGCGCAAGGAAACAGACGAAAGAAATGGCCCAACCCCCCCCCCATACACATGTACATACACACGTCCACACACGCAAACATACATACCTACACAGCTTTCCATGGTTTACCCCAGACGCTTCACATGCCTTGATTCAATCCACTGACAGCACGTCAACCCCTGTATACCACATCGCTCCAATTCACTCTATTCCTTGCCCTCCTTTCACCCTCCTGCATGTTCAGGCCCCGATCACACAAAATCTTTTTCACTCCATCTTTCCACCTCCAATCTGGTCTCCCTCTTCTCCTCGTTCCCTCCACCTCCGACACATATATCCTCTTGGTCAATCTTTCCTCACTCATTCACTCCATGTGCCCAAACCATTTCAAAACACCCTCTTCTGCTCTCTCAACCACGCTCTTTTTATTTCCACACATCTCTCTTACCCTTACGTTACTCACTCGTATATATATATATATATATATATATATATATATATATATATATATATATATATATATATATATATATATATATATATTCCTATGAGTCCACGGAGAAAATGAAACACGATAAGCTCCCAAGTGCACTTTCGTGTAATAATCACATCATCATTAAAAAGATACAAGAAAGAAATACAAGTCAGCTGATATACAATGAAACTAAACTTTCTTGTATCTCCCCTGATGGTGTGATTATTACACGAAAGTGCACTTGGGAACTTATCGTGTTTCATTTTCCCCGTGGACTCATAGGAATATACTTGATCACGCGCAAAATTATGATCCTTTTCGATATATATATATATATATATATATATATATATATATATATATATATATATATTTTTTTTTTTTTTTTTTTTTTTTTATGCTATTCGCTATTTCCCGCGATAGCGAGGTAGCGTTAAGAACAGAGGACTGGGCCTTTGAGGGAATATCCTCACCTGGACCTCTTCTCTGTTCCTTCTTTTGAAAAAAAAAAAAAAAAAAAAAAAAAAAAAAGAGAGGGGAGGATTTCCAGCCCCCCGCTCCCTTCCCTTTTAGTCTGTATCTCTAATAATTCAAGTAGTTTGTTAGCCACAATATCAGGGAACGTCACAACACCAGTCGACAGTAGTATATTCTCAGCAGCCTGTTAGCCAACAGCCTTACACATACAACTTATCAATATTCATTCGTCTTCTTCAGATTCACGCCACTTCTACCGTACCTGAAGAGGATAAAAAAAGAAAAAAAAAAAGAATCAACATAAACAAGTTTATATCCTTCCTAACTCCTTGAGCAACGACGGTCCAAACCAGTGGTTATGATGCCATTACAGTTGACCTAACTCTACAAAGCTGATCAGGTTAAACGCCAGTCCATACATAGTAAGGATCATATTGTCCAGCTCAAGGCTCGTAACGCTGTGTTTAATGAGTGAGGTGTAATCCAATCAAGAATGTCACCAACTTTCCACTCTATCCTCTTCACTAGAACATCTACATATTTTTGTAAATTACTAAACAAAGTACAGGTGTAATGCACCAAAACATTTTTGTAACAAAGTTTTCTCTAAACTTGTGGTAAAGCGAAGATCAAAGTTGTTTACTGTAGGAGAAATAGTCTAAACCTGAATTTTAAGTATTAATATACTATCTGGCTATATACGAATTAGCATAAACCTATATGACACCTAGAATCTCAAAATACTATACCAGATTTTCTAACCATATATGCCCACTGGTGATAAACTTTCTCAAGAATTATAAATAGAGTCGCACCTATATCATTTAATCGAATATCAAATTCATAGAAAACCTATACAAACCTTCATATCTTAAGATAATCTATCTCTATATCATCCTTACATATATCTTAAGATAATCTACCTCTATATCATCCTAACGTATATCTTAAGATAGTCTACCTCTATAGCCTTAAAAAAAAATCTCATCTCGAAAACCTTGAAATAATGAATATCAAGAGAACATCGGCAGCTATCCTTACGTGACGTCATTACCGGGCCAAAAGTTAAACGGAGTTTGTGTCCAGAGAAAAACAGCGATGGCGTGGCCCTACAGTGTGAGTATTCCTAACATCACTCCCCTGGCTATTGTTGTTCCCTGCTTGTAGTGGTCACATCTCTCAAACGTGACGACTGGCGGCGGACGGCAATGAACTTTACATAACGGTCACCATCCGGGAGTAAAAAAAATATTCGTCAGACCCCTTCACACTGTCAGCTTGGCGTACAACCCTTTGAAACACACGATTGATCATGCCCTAAGACAACAGTACAACCCTTAAAACCACGACGGTACGAGTTTTCTACACAACAATACAACAGTTACGTCTAACAACCTTGACCTGTCCTTTGGCCTCGCCTTAAAGGTTCGTACAGTCCTGCTCAAAGGGGTTAAAACATTGAAAAAGAAAAATGCAAAATGCATCATGGAGACATCGTCTTGCTGCCATTTCGTAATCCCGTACCAAGAGGCCTTCAGGAAAATAAGGCGAAGCTGCAAGATACTTTTATGAAATTTAAGTGAAACTTTGAAATCCCCCCCCCCCCTTGTATAAATTACTAATTCGGGAACTCATCTAACAGCGCCATGGAAGAGCAGAGATGCATCTTGGAATCAGCCAGTCATGTGAATGTCACCCCCCTCCCCCCCCCCACCCAAATAAAGGGATCCTGTACCCCCATTAGCCTTGTTGCCTTTTATGAATTTATTCTCATTTCTTTTTCAAACTCTGTTGTTACAAAACTCGACCCTAGGAGCCATGAATAGGCCCACAAAATTTCACATTGTGGGCGCGGAGTTCAGACAGACATACAGAAGATCCACTTCATACACAAGATTTTGTATCGTTGAGAAATTCGTACTCAAACCTTTGTCGAAAATAAGGTTTCCATCTCTGAACAGATAAAACAGTACCACCACAGTACACACCACTACTTTGTTTACTTGACCAATACCGGTCAATGCACACACTCCCGCCACACCACTCATCAATATGACATGAAGGTTTGCATTTGGAGATGCCATCGACCAAGACCCAGGGTTGCAGCGATCTGTTATACAGCACCTCAGAGAGAAAGATGAATATCATACTTTTTTCCTTTAGCACACAAGAGTCCTAACCACAGAATTTTCAACATCAATAAAAGATCACTAGTAATTTCAAAACTACCTAAACTAAACCCTCTTAACTGCATTTTCTCCGAAAATTCATGTGTACTCCTCTACACCGAACCAAAAACAAACACCTAAGCCCAGCTTCTTAAATGATAGAAGAGTGACTGTACGTTACTTTCCTTACTCCATTACATCTAACTAACAGCAGATCTGAAACAGGTCTATGGTGCTTAACATTCATACCGACGTCTGTCTAAAGTCGTATATAAACAACTGTGCTTTGGTGTGTACATTCATTAATCATAATTCATTTTATGGTACTGGATGTTAATTTATGAATACGCAAAATGTGTAAATGCATATGCCATTGCTAAATGAAGTTGAAGACTAATACCAGAACAACAGTACTGGTATGTACACAATATAAACAAAATTATGGGCACACAACTGCAAGCCATTTATGTACGGTCATCCCTTCAGATTCTTCCGTTTTCTTTTATTCCAACCCAGAGAAAACGGTAACCATATAATTCATACTAAACTTCCTTCACTAAATCCTTACCCGTTGCTACTATATTTGTCATTTTTATGCTATTCTTTCCTCATGTACAGTTAAAAAAGTTGTTCCTTTTATAATACTGTAATCTATACAATACACTACCACAATTAATCAAAAGCTAGGAATTATAGCTATATACCAAAACATTTTGCGACACCTAACCTTTTCGCAACTTTTCCTCGTTTAACATCCGCTGATACCGCTATACAGCCTAGTTGTATCTTCACTGACGTATTGACCAACAGATCTTCTAAATATATCATCTATAATACTTGACGTTAAAAACTTAGTCATTAAGCCAAACCATTAACACAAAGATAGCACAAAAATGAACATCAGGCTAAAATAATGACTTAATTGGGTTTCATCAATTTTCAGATGCTGGATTGTTGCTGGGTCTTGACTATGTACATCAAATACATATTTACCACTGATGTTCTCAAATATCATCAATGCATAATCTAGTTTCGGTGATATTTGTATCTATATTTACCACTAATGTTCTCAAATATTATCAAAATCTAGTTTCTGTGATATTTGCATCTATATTCTATAATATGCAGACACTACATGCAATAGATTGAAATCATCAAAAAATTTGCCTATAGCCTAAACAGACAATCGAGCAACAATCCTTCCCAAAAATACCCACGGCCTATACTACCCAACTGACATGCTGTTCCATGTGAGGGCTGGGTCGTCTCCAGAGAACTTAATAACCAACCCACTCACATGTGAGTACGCACACGCACTCAGAACGACTCGCACAATAACAAAGACGTGAACTTTTATAAAAATGGCCGACACGACCCTAGAACAGTGGGACCACCCTCTGGGACACTGATACGCCCCTGGCCTTTTACCAGACTCTTTAAGGGTCAGGTCAAAGGCTTGACCATTATACCGAAGGAGTCGTATCGTCGTCATTAAAGGTCGGATAGTCATTGTCAAGGGATTTCACTGCGGAGGGGCTATTCAACGATTCAAGTCGCCGCCAACTCTGAGAGCCTTACCTGAGTTGCACTGCAAGAAGCCACCAGTGCTAACGACCCAAGCAACCAATGAAATTACAGCGCCGCGTCGCCAAAGGTATTGATCAATGCTACTGACCTTGCCACCGCCAACATCAAGTGACAGCACTGCTGCCGCTGCTTATGTCACTGACAGTAGTGCTTCTTGTGAAGCAGCAGTGAATGGGCTTACAACGGAGATCATGATCTTGACGGTCATGGCTCTCAGTGTATTCAACTAAGTTGCACTGCCTTCAGTACCAGCTATCTGACTAACTACTTAAGTTTAATCAAACCGACGCAATGGAACAGTTTAGCTGATCAAGAAAAACTATGGCAAGAAATTGAGATATAATGACTCAATAGCGGGCCGAGTTAACCTCTTAAGCAAGCATTACAGTACGAACCTAAAGCACGACCTTTGTACCCTTGGGTATGATGGTCTGGCTTCTGACCTGACCCTGTTATGGGTCAGGTCAGAAGCCAGGCCATCATAATGGGTCAGGTCAAAGACCAGGCCACAACATTCAAGGGTCATATCGTCGTGTCCAAGGGTCATACTCCAGGCCTGAGCATGCAACAGGTTAATTACTTACCCCCGCCAATACGACCCCCCCCCTGTCCGCCCACCACCTGTTGCTGATGTAAGCCCCCCCCCCCCCCAACCCTGTTGATATACTATTAACCAAACAGTAATGTACTGGACGGTAGCATGAACCTTTCACAAAGTGGGAATATCTAAAAGAGAGAGAGAGAGAGAGAGAGAGAGAGAGAGAGAGAGAGAGAGAGAGAGAGAGAGAGAGAGAGAGAGAGGGGGGGGGGGATATTAGGAAGGAACATGACCATAAAGAGTAGAGAATGAAAATGTTCGTGAAGGTTCATAAGGCTTCACAGGGGCTCACAAGGACTCAGGTGGAGCTCACAGGAAAAGCAGGTTCAAATGACCAATAATAAGGGAGGGGGAGGCTAATGGGGGAAGCTTAACAGAGATGGGTGGGAGGGATATACAATACATTTCTTAGTACATTCAATGGCGATCTCAACAGCTTGCTGGGAAACCAAGGCAACGATTATAAATGCTTACGTCAGACGATGGGACGAGTCCTTCCTGGGACAGATAAATGACCACGACCCAAGAACTGCATGACAAAGTGCACAACAACGACAATTCCTACACACACACACTCACACACACATGATCTAGTCTCGTTGTGACACAATGCAAGGGTTACGACCATCAGCCAAAAAGCATTTTACTTTGGGCATAACATGATAACAGACAACCAGAGAACGAGAATACTATCTTTGAGCAACGACGGCACGACCCTTCGATCTAACTATTCAAGGTCATACCCTAAGGTTGTACCGTCGTGCTCATGGGGTACACTCACATATATGGCCACGGGGTGACTCACGCCACAACCAGGTCAACGTGTCCAGCCGTACGACAGAGCGGACAAAAGCCAATACAATCTCGTACCGCGTCCACAGACATGCGACCCCCGTGCTTGGCATGTATGACGCCATGTCAAGCACGCCATCATGGCTTCCTCGGGCAGGGGAGAAGCAGGTGAGAGTCGCAAGAGGAGATAAAGATTGGGGAGAAGAGGCAAGGGATTAACTAAGGGATAAATTAAACGCGACTGGAAGGTAAGGTATGAGCCACTCTACGACACCTGTTTAGTTACAATAATCCCTTCCAGTAACTGTGTAGGGCAGTAAAAGGTACCATGTGTAGACCTTGCAAAGGCACGATTCTAGACTCATGGCCATAGAAAATGCCTTCGAGACTAAGCTGTACGCTCGATCAAGTGGTCAACAGCACAAGAGGAACTTTCCCTCACCATCCAGGGCTGTGGATGGGAAGAGCTAACATGCTGGGAGGGGTAGCTAACTTGTAACCCCCACCCCTAACACCATCATGGGGAGGGTGTCTGGGGCACGCTTCTTTAGGGCTCCTGGCCACCCCTGGACTTTGTCTCCCTCACCCCATCCCCCAGGACCACCAGCACCACCAGAAGGGCACTGGTCCAGTTTCAGGTTTTCCCCGGCCTTCTCTACTGGTCTTATTGTCCCAACTACAATCACGTATTCATAGGGTTTATAAACGCCCCTTCTAGAACATGGCTCTCTTTGTTCTCGTGTCCACCATTACATAATGCTTGCCTTGCAATCACCCGCCCCACTCACCCGCCTTGGCTTACAATCGCACCCTCCCTCAAGATCCAATCCTGCATCCCAATTCCCCATCCCAACAACCCTCTCTTGTTCTCCAGTCTTTTCCATACAACCCAATGCAGGGTCCCCAATCTCTCTTCCCAACATATCTCTCTTAGATACGAATCACTCCTCCTAACAGCCCAATCAGCCCTCGTGAACACACCTTACGTGTGCCGTACATGGATTTCACAAGCTCCACTCTGTCTTGCCTTACACCTGGCTGGATGGCAACCCCTCCTCTGATTCATAAACCTATTTGAACTTGCGGTCTACATGGAGAAGCACTCATCAATTACACTTTGCAGACATCTTTTTTTTCTTAATACGTTTCCTATCTTTCAGAGATTCACCCCATTCCTAAACCCCCCCAAAGCCCAATGTACCACTCAGTGTCAGGCTCGTACAAGCAAGACGTTTTTCCAACGTACTCTCCTTACCTAAACGACTCCATCAGGTCTCGTGACGTGGATATACCAGCGTAGTCTTACACCACACGACGCTCATCCTAAGGGCGTCGCCATGTATAAGGTATATATGGCAATACCCTCATCCCAGCTATTTCCTGGCGTACATCCCACACCCGGTCCCTCTCTAAGACGCCGACCTGAGTCTGGCTTTCCACAGCTGTTTCTGACAACAGCGAAAACACCGCCTGCCACTAACTATTTCCGAGACAGATTAGAGGAAACGGCCCTTCACTTAGTCACCAGCACAACGCCTGCTTCATTTTCCCATGCTAAGCCACCTCAGTTCCCGGTGCCAAAATGCCTAGCAGTTTATGATACAATCAAACTGTTCCTAAATCTCAGTAGCTTCTCAAGTGCGTAGATGTTCCCCAAACAGACTACACCAAGGCGCTTCTACACTACTTACCTTACATCTACTCTCTACTGGCAGTTACCGTGGTAGAACTCCGCCCCCAGTGGAATCTACTCATGCGTCTACACATATTCAGAGAAGACCAAAGCGATAAAGATTTCCGTTTCATGGTGACCACTGACACCATCCATGACAAGTAGTGATATCATTTACTCTCATGAGAAGTCATGTGATCAAGACACAACCACAGTACGAACGAAAAAAAAAAAAATAATGGTATAGCCTGTGATGCTGGGCGAAGGTTGCCTCGCCCGTGTGACCTGGGTGTAATATTACACCCAGGAAAGACCTAACTGGTTTGGAAACGACACTGGGGACACCTGGACCCCACCGTCTCCTCTTGCAAGCGTTCAAGATGCTAAAGAAGAGTCAATACGTTCATGACCCTAGAAGTCTTCACTGGTTCAGTACAATATGTACACATCTTCAAGTAATGGAATGAATTCAAATAAATTTCATATATAAAGTAGTTATAAATCATTACAAAACAAATGCCTTCATTGTCTTCTTACCCAAGGGTAGAGCATGGGGCCTCGGCTGATGCATGGCTGGCGTGGAGCTAATGATTAATTAGCAACACTGCCTGCCTGCCACTCATACAAAGCACATCACACAAGATCCATTACACATTCAACACACAACCTTCTACACTCAGGCAGTGGACACGAAGCATACATCAGCTACACTAACCGTTCCTCACATACCTTTAGTCCACCTCAGGTCGGACATGTATTGCCTGAAGTTTCTACAGGTGTTAAGAAGAAGGTAATCACAATTATTCTCCAATGTCAAGCAACATTTTGAAGTGTATATCATCCACACCTATCATTTACTCATGAAGTTTTTTCACAATAAATCATCTGTACTTGTTATAAAATCATTATTCTGCAACGTTTATAACAAGTCTCTTCATTATTCTTTTATTCCCTGGTTATCATCTCTGCATCTTTAGAAAAAGTGTTTACTGTCTTCATCATCAACTGTTACTAAATATGTTCATGGTAGCAAGTTGGTTCAAGTGGCTGGTTTGCGTTGTCAGGCCCACACGCGCAGTGTTGCTGGGACATAGGTAGAAGGCCCAGGTATCTGGCCCTCTTATGTTCAGGGTAGTAGTGTTGCTGGCAGGAAGACAACACAGCCCAGGTCTCTGTCCCTCTTGGCCCAATTGTTTTGCCAGACAAATGTTACTAGGAGGAAGGTAGAGGGTCCTCGTTGCCCCTCCCTTCACACAGGTCTTTTATGGGGCCAACACCCACCTATACAGTCGCACCTCCAAACCCCTGCTGGCCCCTAACCTCCCAACCATCTGTACAGCTAACACTCGCTAGCGTCAGTGCGTTCATTTCTTACAAAATACTCGCAGAACTATAATGTAAACAGTCGGCAGAACAAATCCTCAACACAGGTGTATAGGCCGAACTGAATGACAGGATTTGCCCAAATTTAGATCGAGACAATAAACATAAACAATACTAACATGTTTTTAACAACTCTGTTACCTGAGGATTCAAGTTCAAGTGGGTATAGAAAAAATACCCTTGAAAATAGTTAGTGATTATGAAATCCAAGGGAGAATATAAGATAGAAAACACCCGTCCAGCTGAGGATGTGTTACATGCTCTTGTGTAGTATGGCCTCTGTCTTACCCACGGCGTAGTACACAGTATGCAGGGCGTAGTACACAGTGAGTAGTGCACAGTATGCAGGGTGTAGTACACAGTGTGGGGAAGGGTATACCAGAAAGGTAGGGCCCTTTGTTGGAGATGGCCACGTGGCTTCCCCACACAGGACCACGGTACTCTACCACAAGTGGTAGACAGACAGCGTCTACTTGCCCACCTCTTCCTATAACCCTCCACACTGAGGAATTACGTGTACACATAACACCGGAAAACTGATTCTTTTTTTCTCTCTCTCCCGAGATGACTTGAGTGTAGCATGTTTCGCCCGCGCCAGGCGCTCTCCAAAGCAGTTGCCGTCCTGACACTATGCATTACTGTCTCACGTCTGTTACCTGCATTGTAACATGTCAAATGACAACACGGTGCCTCCTTCCTTATGACAAGAATATGGGCCCTCTCGCTTCCTCTGCCCACCTGTCACTCATGGCCAAAGGAAGGGGATGGCTGGTGTGTGTGTATGTGTGTGTGTGTGAGGGGCAGATACTAAGACTACTGGTTAACAAAAACTGGTCTCGGTCAAGCACCCCTGTGGTGGGGCTCGCTCCCTCACCACGTTTGCTCCAACATATATGGAGCGCCGTGTCTGGACGGCATATCATTAGCCTTGCTCTTAAGGAAGACAAGCCTCACCTGTGATAAATATCAAACCACGATTCCAATATTTTATTAAGCTCTTCTGGGAGTGCGTCTGGGGTGGTATAGAGTGTGTTTGGCTCTTCCTCTGTGAGGGGATAATAGGAGAGTGAGAGTGTGTGAGGAGGGAGGGGTGTATGTGTAAGGACCAGTTTGAAGGGGGTTGGGTGTGTCCTGGGTGGAGGGGGTGGCCTGGCTAGGGCTCGACGCCCACTACCTGTCATGCCCAATGCCACCCACAACAGTATGACAATACAATACAATATACACCTCCACACTATACAGTCACTCCTGATGGAGAGGGGAGGGGAGGGAGGTAAAAGATAAACTGGAGAGGAGGATTAATAAAAACAAAAATCAAAATTACCTTCAGTGATGCCTCAACCAGAGCAGCACTACGACCACACCAAACACACGTCTTCCCTCAACCCCCACCCCACCCATATAGCTATGGCCCATACCACTCCGGTGCCCACGTAAATATGGTCCTGACCCAATTTGTGTGTGTACTGGTCTAAACCTTCAGTCTACTAATAACTGGTGATGTATACCACTGATCCCTCCGTACACACGTGGCGCGGACGTGAGCTGCAACGTGCTCGCGTCTATATAGTATAATGAGTCCATGAAGTGCTCGGTCCTCCTGTTTAACTAGCTCCATGTACTTCCTCGCTGTCCTTAAGGGGACTGGCCTAACCTGGCGCATACGTTTACAATTAGTGTATGGGGAAGGAGGTTAGGTTAGTGACATTCAAAGATACCTCATCGAATCATCTTTTGCCACAAAAAAGTTACATCAAAGCAACCATGTTTGTTCTTCTTATCAAACATCGAGAAAAACTAGATACAATACATTTAAATTCACAAAATATGCAACCTCTATTACTGTCCCCAGTAATAGAATAAAAACGCTGTCTTAATACGATCGATCACAGGAAGACCAAACATCTCTGATCACAGAGATATTCCCATCCAGCTCAACTCGTAGACTAACCATTTAGAGAGCAAGAGATTCTTAACAGCCGTCAAGAACATTTGCACGAGTCTTTACTAGGGAGACCTGCAATCAAACTGGTGGCCCTGAGGAACACCTCTTGCTCCCCTTCCCATAAAGTGGCCACCAGAATGCAGGTTGAGGTGCTCCAAGAACTCAGGCACCTTCCCCTACCGTCCTCCACACTCACCTGCTTACACTCCTGCTCCAGGGGTGTGAATGGAAGCTGTAAGAACTTTGGTGGAAAGGGATAACAGGACGGGTGGAACAGACAACCAAACGCCCATGAAAGGCGAGATGAACACAGAGGGGAGGGTACAGGGAGAGGAGTAAAGAACACGAGTTGGGTAATCAAATAGTGTGTATAAGGATGGAAACGAAGAAAGAAACGGTAATGTAGGATAATAATGGGAGGAGAGAAGTCATTAGAAGCCATGGCAGTAGGGCAGGAGGGGTAACGAAGCACCAAGAATGGGTATAGCTGACAAGCAACGGCAGCAGCAGACATGATCCTCTTGATGCATCTCCACCAAGCAAGAGACAAACCACCCGCTACTGACACAACCTGGCAGACACTGTGGTATCCCAACCCTGAAAACCCGTGCTGCTTCCCCCTGCATAACACAATACTGTGGTGCCCCTTAACCAGCAGAACCAAGCATTCTGGTACCCTTACTCCGTAGAATAAGGCACCCTGGTATCCCTAACCTGCAGGACACCATTCAGGTCAGGTCCTGCAGCACATCTAGCCCGCCTCACTACCCTATAATAAGGCGGGTCTGTCCGGAGCTGTGTGGCACACGCCCCTTAACATTCCAACCACTCGACAAAAAACCCACAGCCCTCGTCACAAACAACACTATCAATCCTCCACAGGGGTAAAGGTTGGTGGCCTTGAGAAACACAACAAATACCAACCACACTCGCACCAATCATTACCATGACAATACGTCATCTAATACGAGCAGTGATCAATTTTTTTCCCCACCTTCATTACTGGCCTTGTGGTGGACATGACTCGGATGTGTACACCTTAGGATTGGAGTCGTGAAATTACTATCCTCACACCGGAACACACCCCGGCAGAAAATGACTTGGAGAAATGTATCGCATATCCTGATTTCCTTGGGAGACCAGATGGCATTACCACTCGTCCTGCCCAGGGTAAGGGAAGGGGGGCTGGAGGCTTGCCTTCCCCTCTACCCCCACCTGGTAAGTGTACTACACAACCCTACCCTATTTCGACACGACACTCCCTTCATCCTAATCTCCGCTAGTTTCAACTGGATGGCTAAAAGGGGCAAAATAGGGGGTTGGAGAGTAAATGTGAAAAGGGGAGAAACAGAAAAGTTGCAATGTAAAGATGTATAGTGTGGAGATACTGTAATGTATTTAGTTCGTTGGATATGTTTTGGATGTAATATAAATACATTCAGAATACTTGCAGTGTGTACGTGTGTGTATCAAAGCAGTGCTGGCTTGGTAAAATACATCAGCTAAGCTATGCTAATCAACTTTATCCTGTATATATGGATGGACGACATGAATATCTCTCTATAGGTACAACATATGTTCCATGTTTGCGTTTACGTCGACTCTTACATACTCGTGGCCTAACTTTACTCAAACGGTCTGCCACAAGACCCTTCTCGCGACATCCTACAGCCGTACACACACACACACACACACACACACACACATACACACACAGGCTGGGCCACGACCGTAGAACAAACGAAGTTATCACAACAAAGCATCAGGGACTGAAGTCTAGATCAAGCTGGATTCCAAGGCAGAGAGATAGAAGTTGAATGCTTACAATGTTCCAGGTAATGACAAGGGTCATGTGTCTGACTGCCACAGGATCACGGGGATAATGGATCGATTGGGCTGTTGAGGGCGGCGTAGAGCACTTCTACCACGTCAAGGATCGTGGTAGAGGTCGAGTTAAGGGGCGAGAAGAAGCGCCAATTGAAACTACGAACTGCCAATTAAACAATGGTTTCGTGGCAACTCTAAAACATAATCATCATCCGCGTCGTGCTCAAGTATCGTACCGTCGTGCTCAGATATCGTACCGTCGTACTCAGGTATTGTACCGTCGTGCTCAGGTATCGTACCGTTGTGCTCAGGCATCGCACCGTTTGCTCAGACATCGCACCGTTTGCTCAGGCATCGTACCGTCGTGCTCAGGCATCGCACCGTTGTGCTCAGGCATGGCACCGTTGTGCTCAGGCATGGCACCGTCGTGCTCAGGCATTGCACCGTCGTGCTCAGGCATCGCACCGTCGTGCTCAGGCATCGCACCGTCGTGCTCAGGCATCGCACCGTCGTGCTCAGGCATCGTACCGTTGTGCTCAGGCATCGCACCGTCGTGCTCAGGCATCGCACCGTTGTGCTCAGGCATGGCACCGTTGTGCTCAGGCATGGCACCGTCGTGCTCAGGCATCGCACCGTCGTGCTCAGGCATGGCACCGTTGTGCTCAGGCATGGCACCGTTGTGCTCAGGCATCGCACCGTCGTGCTCAGGCATCGCACCGTTGTGCTCAGGCATGGCACCGTTGTGCTCAGGCATGGCACCGTCGTGCTCAGGCATGGCACCGTCGTGCTCAGGCATCGCACCGTCGTGCTCAGGCATCGCACCGTCGTGCTCAGGCATCGCACCGTCGTGCTCAGGCATTGCACCGTCGTGCTCAGGCATCGCACCGTTGTGCTCAGGCATCGTACCGTTGTGCTCAGGCATCGCACCGTCGTGCTCAGGCATCGCACCGTTGTGCTCAGGCATCGCACCGTCGTGCTCAGGCATCGCACCGTTGTGCTCAGGCATCGCACCGTTGTGCTCAGGCATCGCATCGTCGTGCTCAGGCATCGCACCGTTGTGCTCAGGCATCTCACCGTTGTGCCCAGACGCTGGCTCAAGGAGGCTGGAAGCCTGTCCAGAGAAGCGGAGGGGAAGCGGCCTGAGGTGAAGTGTGTGGATGAATACGAGGCCAGATAACGGGCCACTTCGCCACCATCGTAGTGGGAGAGACATTATCATGTATCTCTACTTTCGCCCGTGTTCGTGCTCGGATAAATATCCTCTATAGACCAGGTATAAAAGAGGATGAGCACAACGGTACGACCCCTGAGCACGCCGGTACGAACCCCGAGCACGACTGTACGACCCCTGAGGACGAACGGTCGTCTGGAGTCTTTGACTGGCTGTCGTGTAAACAAGTATCTGCCTACTGGTCACATGGCCCTGTTGCAGCCGCTGCTTCCATGCTAATATCCTTTCCCCTCCCTCAACCTCAATTAACCCCACCCACACACCCGATAAACTCCCCTCCATGAAAATCCCACCCACCCACCGAAGATAAACCCCATGACAACCCCACCCACCCATACAAGTTAAACCCGCACATCCGTCAAAGTTATCAAACCCTCATGAGAATGGTAACGTATCCTTATGTAGCAATGATGAGATGAATGTGCTCTTACACCACTCTGCTTCACAGGAAACGACTGGAAGATGCTCTCTCTTCACCGGTAGAGTGGCACTTTTAGCGCACATAATATACTCAATCTTGGCAAGTGTGACGAAACAATATCAGGTAACTTGCTACTTCATTGTGGTCTGAGAGAACATTACCAACACTTTAAGAGGCTTGCTACTTCCTCCTACCTGTAGCCCTGAAACCTGACAACCCTTGTCTCTCTGGTCATCACTACCCCTGAAGGTTAGGGTCATTGGCCAGTATTCCAAACAGGTGCCCCCCCCCCCCCCCCCCACTTACATCTCCCAATCTCCTCCTGCTCTAATCCATATTCCGTCTCGCCCGCTCTCCGTCTGTTGGCATTCTACCGCGTACCCTAATCCAAGGTTTCATCGCCAGGCCATCCCCTTCACCCCCCCACCCCCACCCCCCAAACCACCCCTCCCTTCAACCAACCAACCAAACCCCATCATTGTCCAGGTAAGGTCAAGTTATGAGTCACTTCCAGAGAGCCACCAGAGAACGTGTTTACTGCTGCACAGCATGATCTACAAAACCTTTGCCACCTGTAACTTACTATGGTTTGTAATGAGTGAAAATACATTGTCCAACAGTCCTTACCTAATAAACTGTATCCATACCATTAAACTGTATCCTTCTGCCTTTCTACTTAGGAATGAAACTTTTAAGACTTAACACCGTGTACCATCTGGACGGCTCTCGCGTACCTCTGGATGGTACGCGCACCACCGCTACTACAGGCACGCGTACCATAGGTTCTAAAACCATTAGCCTTCAACGCATCCTGGTATGAACTAGGATATATTTGTAGGATGAGCACTGAAATTTAATCACAACAAACTGGAAAACTAATACATCATGACAAGTTACAACATAACAGAAATCCCAGTGTAAACCTCTGAAAATATACACAAGACTCTCTTTCCCAGCCAGACCAGGTGGCGGCCACTAGTTTTGTTTACACCATAAGAACCCTAAGTCAAAACACGCGTTCCCCACAACAGCTGTCACCAGGTGACCCACTTCTCCCCCTCTCCTCTGTGGCCTGGTGACCTCACAGACTTGGGTGCCTAACCTGATGAACATCACACATCTTACAGTAAGACAGGGAAGCCAACAAATCTCAACCAAAGGTCATCCTTACACAATCTACTTTCCATCTTCTTCCCATCGCCAGGGAATACCCGAGTCTTTGGCCCAAAATGATAATTTACTTCATTTAATACCGATGCCCAAATAATCTCACGCATTAATTTCGTTCACTATCTAAAAGCAACTATTCTGCATGCGCCGTATATTGAAATTACCGAAAGAGTTTATCAATACTTGCTAAATAATTATGTAGGTATCCAACCTAACCCACTATCTCGAACTGAAAAAATGTGATTCACCACATGCAATAACTACAAACTGCAGGGCTTGTAAATCACAAATCATTACACTAAACTTTTGGGAAAACAGTTTGGACATACGTACAATAACACTTACCATAGCCTCTATTAACTAAAACCTCTGGTTCTATGTGATACATCTCCAAACAATATGATAATGATCAACCAAAATACATGAATCTACATTTACAAATAAAAACTGCTTATTTCTTTTGCTCCAAACAGGTACTTAATCTGAAAATCAAAGAACCTGGCCAGAACCAGTTTAGCAAACCAGAGAATTATTTGACCCTGTTACAAAATCCTTCTTCTAGATCTGCCTTTGTTCCCTCAGTACCAGCAATACCAGTAATGGGACAAAAATTTACAGAAATAACAGTAGGTACTGCAAGACTAGTGTGACATGTATCCTGATACATTTCGTCTAATCTAATACAACACTTGGTACATTTGAATACTTCACACACACACACACACACACACACAATATATATATATATATATATATATATATATATATATATATATATATATATATATATATATATATTGGAGGTGGAAAGATGGAGTGAAAAAGATTTTGAGTGATCGGGGCCTGAACATGCAGGAGGGTGAAAGGCGTGCAAGGAATAGAGTGAACTGGAACGATGTGGTATATCGGGGTCGACGTGGTCAATGGATTGAACCAGAGCATGTGAAGCGTCTGGGGTAAACCATGGAAAGTTTTGTGGGGTGTGGATGTGGAAAGGGAGCTGTGGTTTCGGTGCATTATACATGACAGCTAGAGACTGAGTGTGAACGAATGTAGCCTTTGTTGTCTTTTCCTAGACCTATCTCGCGCACATGCGGGGGGAGAGGGTTGTCATTTCATGTGTGGCGGGTTGGCGACGAGAATGAATAAGGGCAGACAGTATGAATTATGTACATGTGTATATATGTATATGTCTGTGTATGTATATATATATATATATATATATATATATATATATATATATATATATATATATATATATATATATATATACGTTGAGATGTATAGGTATGTATATGTGCGTGTGTGGACGTGTATGTATATACATGTGTATGTGGGTGGGTTGGGCCATTCTTTCGTCTGTTTCCTTGAGCTACCTCGCTAACGCGGGAGACAGCGACAAAGTATTATAAAAAATATTATATATATATATATATATATATATATATATATATATATATATATATATATATATATATATATATATATATATATATATATATATATATATATATTTTTTTTTTTTTTTTATACCTCGTCGCTGTCTCCCGCGTTTGCGAGGTAGCGCAAGGAAACAGACGAAAGAAATGGCCCAACCCCCCCCCCCATACACATGTACATACACACGTCCACACACGCAAATATACATACCTACACAGCTTTCCATGGTTTACCCCGGACGCTTCACATGCCTTGATTCAATCCACTGACAGCACGTCAACCCCTGTATACCACATCGCTCCAATTCACTCTATTTCTTGCCCTCCTTTCACCCTCCTGCATGTTCAGGCCCCGATCACACAAAATCCTTTTCACTCCATCTTTCCACCTCCAATTTGGTCTCCCTCTTCTCCTCGTTCCCTCCACCTCCGACACATATATCCTCTTGGTCAATCTTTCCTCACTCATTCTCTCCATGTGCCCAAACCATTTCAAAACACCCTCTTCTGCTCTCTCAACCACGCTCTTTTTATTTCCACACATCTCTCTTACCCTTACGTTACTTACTCGATCAAACCACCTCACGCCACACATTGTCCTCAAACATCTCATTTCCAGCACATCCATCCTCCTGCGCACAACTCTATCCATAGCCCACGCCTCGCAACCATACAACATTGTTGGAACCACTATTCCTTCAAACATACCCATTTTTGCTTTCCGAGATAATGTTCTCGACTTCCACACATTTTTCAAGGCTCCCACAATTTTCGCCCCCTCCCCCACCCTATGATCCACTTCCGCTTCCATGGTTCCATCCGCTGACAGATCCACTCCCAGATATCTAAAACACTTCACTTCCTCCAGTTTTTCTCCATTCAAACTCACCTCCCAATTGACTTGACCCTCAACCCTACTGTACCTAATAACCTTGCTCTTATTCACATTTACTCTTAACTTTCTTCTTCCACACACTTTACCAAACTCAGTCACCAGCTTCTGCAGTTTCTCACATGAATCCGCCACCAGCGCTGTATCATCAGCGAACAACAACTGACTCACTTCCCAAGCTCTCTCATCCCCAACAGACTTCATACTTGCCCTCTTTCCAAGACTCTTGCATTTACCTCCCTAACAACCCCATCCATAAACAAATTAAACAACCATGGAGACATCACACACCCCTGCCGCAAACCTACATTCACTGAGAACCAATCACTTTCCTCTCTTCCTACACGTACACATGCCTTACATCCTCGATAAAAACTTTTCACTGCTTCTAACATCTTGCCTCCCACACCATATATTCTTAATACCTTCCACAGAGCATCTCTATCAACTCTATCATAAGCCTTCTCCAGATCCATAAATGCTACATACAAATCCATTTGGAAGTAAGGGGAGTGGGGGAGGAATGGGATGTATTTAGGGAATCAGTGATGGATTGCGCAAAAGATGTTTGTGGCATGAGAAGAGTGGGAGGTGGGTTGATTAGAAAGGGTAGTGAGTGGTGGGATGAAGAAGTAAGAGTATTAGTGAAAGAGAAGAGAGAGGCATTTGGACGATTTTTGCAGGGAAAAAATGAAATTGAGTGGGAGATGTATAAAAGAAAGAGACAGAAGGTCGAGAAAGGTGCAAGAGGTGAAAAAAAGGGCAAATGAGAGTTGGGGTGAGAGAGTATCATTAAATTTTAGGGAGAATAAAAAGATGTTCTGGAAGGAGGTAAATAAAGTGCGTAAGACAAGGGAGCAAATGGGAACTTCAGTGAAGGTTGCAAATGGGGAGGTGATAACAAGTAGTGGTGATGTGAGAAGGAGATGGAGCGAGTATTTTGAAGGTTTGTTGAATGTGTTTGATGATAGAGTGGCAGATATAGGGTGTTTTGGTCGAGGTGGTGTGCAAAGTGAGAGGGTTAGGGAAAATGATTTGGTAAACAGAGAAGAGGTAGTAAAAGCTTTGCGGAAGATGGAAGCCGGCAAGGCAGCAGGTTTGGATGGTATTGCAGTGGAATTTATTAAAAAAGGGGGTGACTGTATTGTTGACTGGTTGGTAAGGTTATTTAATATATGTATGACTCATGGTGAGGTGCCTGAGGATTGGCGGAATGCGTGCATAGTGCCATTGTACAAAGGCAAAGGGGATAAGAGTGAGTGCTCAAATTGCAGAGGTATAAGTTTGTTGAGTATTCCTGGTAAATTATATGGGAGGGTATTGACTGAGAGGGTGAAGGCATGTACAGAGCATCAGATTGGGGAAGAGCAGTGTGGTTTCAGAAGTGGTAGAGGATGTGTGGATCAGGTGTTTGCTTTGAAGAATGTATGTGAGAAATATATAAATATATATATATATATATATATATATATATATATATATATATATATATATATATATATATATATATATATATAATATACACTGTATACCCCAGACTCCATTAACTCTCCACGCCCAAAGAGAGTACCCAGCAACTTTCTGGGGAAACGATCGCATTACAAAACCAGGCTATTACTTCACAAGTCCCCTTTCCCCACTCTCACAGGCTTAGACCCCCCCCCCCCACCACCACCACCATCGAGCATGGACGACCATGAGAGACTTTCACCTACGCGTCTCCTCCGACCATCACCACATAAATAGGTTTCCTCATATGGGCAGTGACCAGTACGAACACCTGCAGCAAACTTCTTCCACCAGCAGTAACTGAATAACCTAAACTGGCAAAAAAGTAAGTCCCCTGCAATAATGATAATGATAATAATAATAATAATAATAATAATAATAATAATAATAATAATAATAATAATTTCAAAAGTTAACTAAAAAATTATGAGATACCTCATCCATTCCCGTCGCCACCCAGCCACACATGAAATAGCATCCCCCCACCAGCAAGGTAGCGCCAGGAAGACAACAAAGGCCATATTCGTTCGCACTCAGTCTCTACCTGTCATGTGTAACGCACCGAAAACACAGCTCCCTTTCCACATCCAGGTCCTACAGACCTTTCCATGGTTTACCCCAGACGCTTCACATGCCCTAGTTCAATCCATTGATAGCACGTCGACCCCGGTATACCACATCGTTCCAATTCACTCTATTCCTTGCACGCCTTTCACCCTATTGTATGTTCAGACCCCGATCGCTCAAAATCTTTTTTACTCCATCCTTCTACCTCCAATTTGTCTCCCGCTTCTCCTTGTTCCCTCCACCTCTGACACATATATCCTCTTTGTCAATCTTTCCTCACTCATTCCCTCCATGTGTCCAAACCATTTCAACACAACCTCTTCTGCTCTAACAACCACACTTTTTTTTATACCACACATTTCTCTTACCCTTTCATTATATATATATATATATATATATATATATATATATATATATATATATATATATATATATATACACCGAGATATTACACATGAGCAACTTAGCGAAGGAAAGAATGTTAGAGTTAATATGAACCAGTTGTAAGGTACAAATATGGCCAGTAAAAGCTAAGCAAAGCTAACTGAACACACTCGCCTTTAAAACATGCCAACAGCCATGATCCTCTCGTTGTCTGACCGTGAAAACTTATTCACGAGAACCCTTGTTTTTTCCCCTACCCTAGACCCACGTTAATCATTACCACAACTTTATTTTTTAATGCATAACTAATCCATTCTCCTTCCCCCGTCAATGTACAATTGTGGACGTTAATTACAGCATCTGGTTCAGCCCAACAACCCATCAACCCCCTCTCTAAAGGTCATTCAACTACATGACGTCATAAACGACATTTACGAGCATACGAAGCCGTACTGGTGACGTGGTTCCTATCTGGACTTGCCAACCGCGCTCGCCACCCTATTGCAGAACCAAGGGATGAAATGTTTACGTTGAATAGTCCGATTTTACAAGTTTATTTGCCGGCTGTTTATATGCAGACAGATGCTATCACTTAAACAGTTCATAGATGTATGAAATTACACCCACAATATACAGTAGTCAATTAATTAACTCGTGGAGCACGATAGTAAAACCATTAGGTATGGAAAGTTATAAAAAAAAGGCCTGTAGGCATAAAGGTCGTACCATCGTAAAAGGGTCACACCCGTCTTACGACAGGGTCGTACCGCTGTGCTCCAGACGTAACCTCCCGTAATCAAGCCGTTTAAACTAAGGAAGTCCAACAGCTAACCAAGTCCAACACTCTTACCGCCGCTGCTGACCGTGACCTTGGTTGAGGCGCTACGGGTCTGTCAGCCGACCAACCATCCGTTCAGTCAGACAGCCAGCCATCATCAGCCAGTCGTCAGCCAGAGGGGCAACAATCTGGCTAAGGCCGCGGGCGCCGCCAGTCGCCCCGCACCGGCCTTCTAGAACATGCGATCCCGCCTGGCGCTTCCAAATCCAGTCTTGTTCTCTCTCCTGTGTCCATTCTCCATTTACTTATATTTTCGGCAACTACTTAAAAAGAAAACTGCTGTGGTTTTAAAGAAAGCTAAAGATATCAAGAGGATATATAAACGTTATATACCTGACCTACCATTAGGTAACAGTACTCCAGGAGAGGCGGTACTGGAGATGGGTTATCCCACAACCATGGCATGGTGTGTACTGGCCAACACCGTCCCCCCCCCCCAAGAACTTTCCCTCATGACTCAGGGGCCTCACAACCCACCTTGGCCAGGACTCTCTACTAACGAGGCTGGGGAGCAGGTATTGATCCCTGGTGCAGTGTCGCTTTACCAGTCTGCCGACGGTCACCACGCACTTCCTGCCGCGCCACTACCAACACGTGGCCACACGCCCATCCCTCCCTCCCGCCATCTGCTAAGCACGTGGTCCACTGCAGAGGAATTTTTTCTATGCAGTCTCTCGTGCATACAGGGGAAATAATGCCAGTTCAAAGTTGCACAACACATATCTTGCATGTTAGTGCGTGATTGGGCGTGTGAATGTTATAGGGTTAAAATGACTAGGGTGGTGTGGTAGGTGCATACTAGGGTGGCAGAGATGTACTCCAGTGTGGTGGTGGTGGAGTGGGGCGAGGTACTCACTCTGGTGCAAGTGAAGGGCAAGAATGTCCCACTTTCAGTTCCCATACATGGTGACTATGCTGGTTCTTGGTACGGGCACTCTTTTTACATGAATCTATTTCTATTGTTGCTGTAAACAATTTACATAATGCAGCACATTGACTGGATTCCTGTAGCGCAGCCTCTGCCCTTTTGTTGCTTAAAATTGTGTTGTATCGTATTACCTCAACAAAGAACACCATCTCGTAATGGTGTTAACAAGGTGTGGTTCTTAAGTCTTATTTTACCTGTACTGATACGTTAAGTGGATGGCGAAGAACATATTACGTAGACGTAAATAGCATGTCTCAGGTTGGGTTAATCAATGCGTCCCTCTCGAGAGTTTATGAAACTGATGAACGGTAGTGAAAGTAATTACATGAGACGCGCTGACTGTGTCGTTATGAAGTGAATGGTATGAATATCCCTCACAAGACCTCTACTATGTATGAATATTCCTCACATGACCTCTGCCATGTATGAATATCCCTCACATGACCTCTGCCATGTATGAATATCCCTCACATAACCTCTGCCGTGTACGAATATCCCTCACATAACCTCTGCCATGTATTAATATTCCTCACATAACCTCTGCCATGTATGAATATCCCTCACATAACCTCTGCCATGTATGAATATCCCTCACATAACCTCTGCCATGTATGAATATCCCTCACATAACCTCTGCCATGTATGAGTATCCCTCACATGACCTCTGCCATGTATGAATATCCCTCACATAACCTCTGCCGTGTATGAATATTCCTCACATAACCTCTGCCATGTATGAATATCCCTCACATAACCTCTGCCATGTATGAATATCCCTCACATAACCTCTGCCGTGTATGAATATCCCTCACATAACCTCTGCCATGTATGAATATCCCTCACATAACCTCTGCCGTGTATGATAAGTCTGTATGGTAGATATCGCCTACATCTGGCAAATAACACCCTCACTTTTCAACGTGAACAAAAAGTTTGAAGACTACAACGGCAATATAGACACAAACACTGACTACTGGAGCTGTATAACAGACAACTTAATCGTTTAGATGCAAGTGAATCCGAAACTTCCTTTCCTCTCTTCATTACGACTTCTGCCAGCGAACCCCATGACCTTACGTTTCATAACCGCTCCCCCACAACTGCTAGTTTACTTTTGACTTCACTAAACAATTAATGTAAATTACTTATGATCATTTCGTTGATGTTAATTCCAAGATGAGGAAGTACAACACGGTCTTGGTTGCGTAGAGAATAGTTCCAGTTTAAGAAAGTTTATACCTTACACATTAATAACATGTGGAGCATGACAGTGGCACACTAGGGGTAGGAGGTGCGAACCATAACCTGACAGACGAGATTCTGGAACAATACTTCATCATCAGTAAGGCAATTTCACGTTCTCTCTCGTGTATAGTAGAAACAATATTCATATAGTTCCTCGTCCGGATAAAGTGTCTTGATTCCTAATTTGAATACATTACAGGGGATGGAAATACGGTTAATGGTGTTAAGCAGGGGGCGTTGAGGGGGTGGTAACGGGAGGGACTATGACGTATTTGTGGTCATCGTAAAGGGAGTCATGTAGTGTGCAAGTTATGATCATAAATATTGAAGACTAAAAACTACAATTCGGAAATAAGCTATAGCGATGCCGCTGCCAATCCATTACCTTGTGGGCGTGTAAAGATTCGCCTCAGCTTGTTACTGGCTCTTTGTCAATATGTTCTTGGGTGTGCCATTGCTGTCACAGGGTGGGTGTGTGGGGTCTTGTGTAACTATAATGGGCTTTTAGGTGGATGTATGGTGCAAAGTGTGAACTGCCTCATCCCCTAATAAATTCAATAACTGGTCACCATTCAATAGCAACAGAGAGAGAGAGAGAGAGAGAGAGAGAGAGAGAGAGAGAGAGAGAGAGAGAGAGAGAGAGAGAGAGAGAGAGAGAGACTGGTTGCCATAACGTTAACATCCAAGCAATTTCATTTCAGCATTAGAGTCGCAACACCTAAACTCATGGCGGGTAGCCGAAGTTTAAGGGAAGGCAAGATACTATGGCATGATAGCGTATGGGGGGGGGGATAGAAGGGTGGCGTAATACCAAATTCCAATAAAAAAAAACAATCCAACGTAAGCTAAGGTGACATTCCAGTACGTTTCCGGGTTGATGGGGTGCGGTACTATATGTGGCAGACTCTGTTACTGAGGTGACAGTATGAATGCGTTGCTGGGGTGTGGTGGTGGTAAGAATGTATTCCTGGGAGGTGAATGCGGTGCGTTACTTCAGTGGTAGAGGGAGTGACTGGGGAGGGCTTGTGGTGGGGCGTTACCAAAGTGTGTTTTGGAGTTGTCATGGTGCTATTGCAAGTGCTCTACTGGGGAGGTGTAATAGTGCGAGTCCTTTAATAAGGAGTGGTATAGGTGTGGGTGCGTTACTATGGAGCGGTAATGATTGTGTGGGGTTTGGGAAGAAAAGCACTCCATGGGATCGTAATGGTGTGTGTTACAGGTTAGAGGCAGTGGTGGATCTTTTACAGGAAGTAGTAATGTGTTACCGGAGAACTGAAGGGATAAGGTACGTTACTTAGGGAGTAGGAGAGGTGCGTTACTAATAGAGATATAGTGAGATGCGTTCCTGGGGGATAGGTAGTGTATGTGTTACCAGGGGAGAGGTATTAATGTGTGTTACTTGGGAATGGTAGCGATGGGGGACTGGGATAATACTGGGTAGGAAGCAGTGGGTTAAGACAAGTACGTTACAGTGGTGGTGGGAGTGACTGCGGTACGACTGGCTAGGTACCGATGATATGGCTTTGGCAGGATCATTACTGGTGGAACGAGAGATACATTACTGGGTGGTGGTAGAAGGGTAGGTACTAAGCTGTTAGTTGGTAAATACATCACTAGGATGGTGATGGTAGGAAGATAATATACCAAAGAGAAAGTCATAGTAACAGAATAACTGCGAGGAGTATCTTAATGGAAAGGTAATAGCGGTACATATATTACCGGATGGTGCATACATACAACTTTGTGATAAAGTTTCCTGCGTTGGTGGGGTGACAAAGCTTTGGAATGGTTGTAATAACTGTAATGGGAAGGTTTGGCATGGTGAATGAGGTGGTGGGGAAGATTAGTGGTGGTGGTAGCGATGGCGAGGCGTGTGGATCGTAGTGGGCAAGTGGGTTTCTGCCCTAGTTGTAGCGGGGGAGTCACTAAGTATTGTTGGGGTAGGTAAGTTACCGGTGTGGGGCATTACTTTATTAGTCATCAAAACTAGTCATCAGATATAAAGGTAAGGAGTGACCAACTTTAAAGTTGAGGCACACTGCTGAAGAGCTCTCACAAAAGCCACAGCTTTTGCAAGATTCGCAATAAAACATTGGAGGGTTAAGTGGGTTTCTGCTGTGGTGAACCAGTTGAGGTCACTAGGAGGTGGGTTGGGCAAGTGAGAGCGTAGGGCAAATGGGTTTGTGCTGTGGTGGTCCACGTGGGGTCACTGGATGGTGGTGGGGAAGGTAAGTTACTGTGCCAAGGATAGTGTCAGGGAAGGTTGGTTACTACAGTGGGTTGTGGTGGGACAAGTGGTTTTTAGTGGTTGTGGTAAAGGAGGGATACTGAGGAGGTGGTTGAAGTTTGAATAACTGGATGAGGTGTACGGTTGAGGAGGGGGTGAGGTGGGTGGGGGAAGGATGACTCATTCCAAGCCTTCACCACTGCATCAGACAGAGGAGGGCTGCTCCAACTGCTGCAGCCTAAACTGAATCAGAAAAATTCATAAAATTGTTTTAACACTACCAAACTTCTCACAATGACAACGGTGTTTGGTTTGGCTTATATATATATATATATATATATATATATATATATATATATATATATATATATATATATATATATGGCTTTGACGGAAGGAACTAGACTTACCCACCGGTAGCTTTCAAGATTACATCTCTAAAAACAGCCCAATTAAATGTACCATATCTTCAATTACCGGTAATACAAACGTCCCTCAACCTAATCTGAAAACCTTTTATAGAAAAACATGAAATTCCTGACAATAAGCACAAGCTCTGTTCACCAAAACACTTCTTGTGCTGGCGAAAAAGTAGACGAAAAGCCTAGGATACTGATCGTTCAACCCTCCACTTGTACCAACGAACAACAGACGCTCTGTTACCGTTAACAGTCATACACCTCTGTCGCCCTCGACGACGCTGTCTTATAAAAATAACCACTTGGAAACACCCTCTTCACTCTCAAGAACATATATTCCTCAAGAAATTCCTCAGAAAGAGATAACGTGATGGATGTCATTAGCTCCTCAGTTCTAGAAGTTGGAGGAATCCGAGTATCTAAAAAAAAAAAAAAAAAATAATTGGCGTCCACAATCGCAGTAATTGATGGCTCGTTCAATTTCTAGTTACACAGTCATCATATCGGCATGAAGGAACATGAACTAGTCTCAGAGCGGACAGATGGGATAATTAAAGTTTTAAAAATGAAAAGGTGAATTTGTTCATCCAGACGGCTGACATCCGTTACCAGCTGATCCCATGACGTTTCAACGAGTTTGATGTACCACTGCACGTGCGTGCTAACTACTCAAACTACATAGGCACAACCAGTTACCATTACAGCATCAACACTATACATACCTGCTACTCATACGCTGAGTTTCACC
This sequence comes from Panulirus ornatus, assembly GCF_036320965.1. Lineage (NCBI taxonomy): Eukaryota > Metazoa > Arthropoda > Malacostraca > Decapoda > Palinuridae > Panulirus > Panulirus ornatus. The sequence goes on along the minus strand of NC_092254.1, from coordinate 263,543 downwards.
AATGCCGACGAAACTGTTTGTGGAGGTCATTGCGGAAGGCGATCCAGAGACAGTAGTACACTCAGCTTAAGGATGGAACAACACTGTTGATTTACCCGCCAAAACTGGATCTATATACAAAGAAACGTTACCAGATAGGTATATATATTTCTATTAATTTATCTTTTTCACTAAATCTGAATGGCACCTTACGTTACTGATCTATACTACATATATTTCATTAGAGTTTCTTGAAGAAAATTCAATAAATCAACGGAAAAAGATAATATTATAATCACTCCTTGGCATCGCTGCTGGTCAGTCTTGTACTGTGTTCGCTTTTACCGTTTTCTCTTAAGTCTTTAGATGGAAACACAAAAAACTATATTCGGTGAGATTTCTGTAAACATAAACCTCGAAATATGTAAAGGCAGAGAATATTTTAGTGTTCATCCTACTACTTATTTTTGTGTTTAGGATTTGTTGGCCCTAAAACAAAATTGAGGCAGACTCATGACAACTTATCACACGTAGTATACAGGGTATATATTCCTGTGTGAAATAATACTCCCCTTTTTGAGCGACATTTTTCTTCCGTAATGCATCAGGTTATTAACCTGAAAGGGAAGAGTGAAAATGATAACAATAGCACTCGCCAAGTAACGTCAAATATCGACTTAAGCAAGCAAAAAGTAGAGACGTATTGTACACTTACCGTACTGTCGATTTGTGGACGTTCAGAGATGATCAAACTAATGGTGATGTCTGATGATTTGTGCTATATAATCATAGTCTCACGCAAGTCTGCCACCAGACTTGCTTTAAAAAATGCAGAAGCTAGAGTCTGAGTTTGGGAAGTGTACTGTGCCCTGAATCGGTCTTAGCTGTAGATATTCATGAGAACTGCCCATTCTGTTCATTACATACCACACGTAAGATCTGCCAACGAAGGTGTTCCCACGCCTTGCTAAATATATACTTTGCTGTGAAATTAGTGAGCCTAGAGATGATTGTCGCCTAACATTGCAAGGCTTGTGAAAGAATTTCATTCAGTGTTTTGTCCTTAATTTGCTTACTGGAAACAGTTCACTTGAGATTACGTAATCCAATCATAATTGTTCACTAATTCAAGCAGGGCCTCTGAGAGGAATTATCAGGAGGTACAAAGTTTATTTTCGGGTCCCCTTCCCTTCTCCATTAGTCGTACTGTTTTTACCCACTACGGTTATTTGTCATTTGCTTTAAGAATATTTCAACTATGTAGAGTCACACAAAATATAAATGCTAGTCTTCAATATATGCAAACATTTTCTGAGATTCCAGGAAATTCCTAGGCCTTTTTGGACAGCCGGGCCCGTGTACGATGTACCCCTTGCACTCCCTTCTTCTAGGCCCTGAACTCTTGTAGAAATTTGAGTTGCCCTATAAACTGTTCGATGACTTATTCAATACTAACCAATTCCTCTTAATATGTAACCTGAAATGTATTTCAGTCACTGAAGCCAAACTCTGAACATTCGTGCACTCTGTATCCTCTAGAATGCCACCGCCAACAGGATGACTGCACAACACATTCGACAATCAGCGTTAACATAAAAAACAATCAAACTAACTCAGTAATCATGTAGAGACATTTTACCTATGGAATCTTAACACAGATCATCATTTGGGATTAAAGATGCACTTCCTACTTCCTCATTTCAAGAATGTCTCATGTTTGTCACATTCCTAGCATTCACTAAGAATGACTTTCCAACAAGGATTTTCACGTTCTCTTAACATAAGAATGGAAGCCTCATAAAGGTTATCAGACTCACCATTGGACCATTTGGTGGTTTCAAATTTTGTCTTCATTGTCAACATCTAGTTCTAGAAGGAGCCATAGATGTGAAAATATAACTCCTGATTCTGTAATTTTTTGTGGCGACTTGGATTTACATATATTTTTTGGTCAGTCTCACACCATCTTAAATGAAGCCTGTGTTTTGAGTATTAATCTATGCTTTAAATCGATCAGATTATCTTAATCAATGTTAGAAGGGTCTTTCTTTTTTCTTTCAAACTATTCGCCATTTCCCGCATGAGCGAGGTAGCGTTAAGAACAGAGGACTGGGCCTTTGAGGGAATATCCTCACCTGGCCCCCTTCTCTGTCCCTTCTTTTGGAAAAAAAAAAAAGTAAGTCAATGAATGAAGGACAAGAGTGTAGAATTAAGACACTGAACAGTGAGAACTTATATAGACATATAATTTGTACGTCTATGACATAAAATCCATTCTTCTAACACCTGCTCCCTTCGGAAACTCCCTTAATCAGGTAGCCATGGTAAATCTCAATACATGAACTCATGGAGACAATTGTATAGCTGTATAATTGTGAAAATTAATTTTTTTTGCCAGTAAGCATTTATATGCAGGCTCATTATTCCTTTTTGGTGGGTGTTAGTATAATCCTGTTACTTGTACTAATCTTCATGTTAAAACAATTTTGTATTCTTTAGTCTCACTGCTGCTACCTCAGTACAATTCCAATTTATGAAAATGAGAAGGTCAGCATGAGAAAAGAGAATGAGTATTAGCAAGAGAACGGGGGTAAGAGATCATGTATGGTCAGAAAATGAATAGTAAACTATATTACTGAGCCCTGGGGGTACATTGTTGATAAAATATAATGGGAAAGTTAGGATTGTAGCTTATTTGCACACTTCCTTTGGATTCTGGGAAGTGTGCCATCTGGGCCACAGACCTTGCCATTTCAGAAAGTACTTAGGAAATCTTGCGTGAGCAAAATATGAAGGGCATAAATTAAGTGGGAGATATAAAGAAAACTAGATACTGAATCATCCAAAAGAGAATTAGAAGAGAGTTATGCATCATTCTATAACGATTAGAGTACTCTATATGGATTGAGAAAGTTGAGAGGAGGAGAGGCTGATTTGCAGTCATTATTAGATATACTTTTGGTTGAGAACATGAAAGATTTAACAGTAGAAGAAATCAAATTGACAGTTTCTTTTTATGAAGGTGTTTTGAATTCATAAAGAAAAGCTTCACAATGATTCTGCACAGTAAAGTGGAGTGGGGTTCAGGGGAAGGGTAGACTATCTTGGCCTAATTTGCTCTGTCCCTAATGTAAAATATCATCAGAGCAGGAGTATTCGACCATGAATGAGGGAAGAAAGATCTGGTAACATGAATGTAGGACTCCCTACCAAGATAACCTCTCCTATATGAAAGTATTGCTTGAGGCATCTGAGCCAATGAGGTAGTACCAGTAACAGGGATGAGCTCCCTGAAATTGGCAAAATTGGTATATACACACAGATATATATTCATCTATCTATTAATAATGACCCAGAACCATTTTCTAAGAAAGAGTCCTGATGTTACTTAGGATCTCTTTCTAAAGGCTCCTTCAACCTACGGAGAGGCTTGATATCCTCTCCTCTGTAGTATTTTCCAAGATGCCAAGTGAGGATTTCTCCCTCTAAGAATTAGTCATCAGATCTATAGGAAACAGCAAATATGATGAAATAATAAATAAGTAAATACACTATTCATCCTTGGGGATAGGGAAGAAAAAATACTTCCCATGCATTCCTCACGTGTCATAAAAGGTGACTAAAGGGGATGGGAGCAAGGAGCTAGAAACCCTCCCCTCCTTGTATTTTAACTTTCTAAAAGGGGAAACAGAAGAAGGAATCACGCGGGGAGTGCTCCTCCTCCTCGAAGGCTCAGATTGGGGTGTCTAAATGTGTGTGGATGTAACCAAGATGAGAAAAAAGGATAGATAAGTAGTATGTTTGAGAAAAGGAACCTGGATATTTTGGCTCTGAGTGAAACGAAGCTCAAGGGTAAAGGGGAAGAGTGGTTTGGGAATGTTTTGGGAGTAAAGTCAGAGGTTGGTGAGAGGACAAGAGCAAGAGAATGAGTAGCACTACTCCTCCAACAGGAGTGGTGGGAGTATATGTTATAGTGTAAGAAAGTAAACTACATTGATATAGGTAAAACTGAAAGTGGATGGAGAGAGACGGGTGATTATTAGCGCATATGCACCTGGGCATGAAAAAAAAGATCATGAGAGGCAAGTGTTTTGGGAGCAGCTGAGTGAGTGTGTTAGTAGTTTTAATGCACGAGACCAGGTTATAGTGATGGGTGATTTGAATGCAAAGGTAAGTAATGTGGCAGTTGAGGGAATAATTGGTGTACATGGGGTGTTCAGTGGTGTAAATGGAAAAGGTGAAGAGCTTGTAGATTTGTGTGCTGAAAAAGGACTGGTGATTGGGAATACCTAGTTTAAAGAGAGAGATATACATAAGCATACATATGTAAGTACGAGAGATGACCAGAAAGCATTATTGGATTATGTGTTAATTGATAGGCGCGAGAGAGACTTTTGGATGTTAATGTGCTGAGAGGTGCAACTGGAGGGATGTCTGATCATTATCTTGTGGAGGCGAAGGTGAAGATTTGTAGAGGTTTTCGGAAAAGAAGAGAGAATGTTGGGGTGAAGAGAGTGGTGAGAGTAAGTGAGCTTGGGAAGGAGACTTGTGTGAGGAGGTACCAGGAGAGACTGAGGGCAGAATGGAAAAAGGTGAGAGCAAAGGATGTAAGGGGAGTGGGGGAGGAATGGGATGTATTTAGGGAAGCAGTGATGGCTTGCGCAAAAGATGCTTGTGGCATGAGAAGCATGGGAGGTGGGCAGATTAGAAAGGGTAGTGAATGGTGGGATGAAGAAGTAAGATTATTAGTGAAAGAGAAGAGAGAGGCATTTGGAGGAGATTTGCAGGGATATAGTGCAAATGACTGGGAGACGTATAAAAGAAAGAAGCAAGAGGTCAAGAGAAAGGTGCAAGGGGTGAAAAAGAGGGTAAATGAGAGTTGGGATGAGATAGTATCATTAAATTTTAGGGAGAATAAAAAGTTGTTTTGGAAGGAGGTTAATAAAGTGCGTAGGACAAGAAAACAAATGGGAACTTCGGTGAAGGGGTTAATGGGGAGGTGATAACAAGTAGTGGTGATGTGAGAAGATGGAGTGATTACTTTGAAGGTTTGTTGAATGTGTTAGATGATAGAGTGGCAGATATAGGGTGTTTTGGTTGAGGTGGTGTGCAAAGTGAGAGGGTTAGGGAGAATGATTTGGTTAACAGAGAAGAGGTAGTAAAAGCTTTGCGGAAGATGAAAGCTGGCAAGGCAGCGGGTTTGGATGGTATTGCAGTGGAATTTATTGAAAAAGGGGGGGGATGTGTTGTTGACTGGTTGGTAAGGATATTTAATGTATGTATGACTCATGGTGAGGTGCCTGAGGATTGGCAGAATGCATGCATAGTGCCATTGTACAAAGGCAAAGGAGATAAAGGTGAGTGCTCAAATTACAGAGGTATAAGTTTGTTAAGTATTCCTGGGGAATTATATGGGAGGGTATTGAATGAGAGGGTGAAGGCATGTACAGAGTATCAGATTGGCAAAGAGCAGTGTGGTTTCAGAAGTGGTAGGGGATGTGTGGATCACATGGTTGCTTTGAAGGATGTATGTGATACTTAGAAAAGCAAATGGATTTGTATGTACAATTTATGGATCTGGAGAGGGCATATGACAGAGTTGATAGAGATGCTCTGTGAAAGGTATTAAGAATATATGGTGTGGAAGGCAAGTTGTTAGAGCAGTGAAAAGTTTTTATCGAGGATGTAAGGCATGTGTACGAGAGGGAAAAGAGGAAAGTGATTGGTTCTCAGTGAATGTAGGTTTGCAGCAGGGGTGTGTGATGTCTCCATGGTTGTTTAATTTGTTTATGGATGGGGTTGTTAGGGAGGTGAATGCAAGAGTTTTGGAAAGAGGGGCAAGTATGAAGTCTGTTGTGGATGAGAGAGCTTGGGAAGTGAGTCAGTTGTTGTTCGCTGATGATACAGCGCTGGTGGCTGATTCATGTGAGAAACTGCAGAAGCTGGTGACTGAGTTTGGTAAAGTGTGTGAAAGAAGAAAGTTAAGAGTAAATGTGAATAAGAGCAAGGTTATTAGGTACAGTAGGGTTGAGGGTCAAGTCAATTGGGAGGTAAGTTTGAATGGAGAAAAACTGGAGGAAGTAAAGTGTTTTAGATATCTGGGAGTGGATCTGGCAGCGGATGGAACCATGGAAGCAGAAGTGAATCATAGGGTGGGGGAGGGGGCGAAAATCCTGGGAGCATTGAAGAATGTGTGGAAGTCGAGAACATTATCTCGGAAAGCAAAAATGGGTATGTTTGAAGGAATAGTGGTTCCAACAATGTTGTATGGTTGCGAGGCGTGGGCTATGGATAGTGTTGTGCACAGGAGGGTGGATGTGCTGGAAATGAGATGTTTGAGGACAATGTGTGGTGTGAGGTGGTTTGATCGAGTAAGTAATGTAAGGGTAAGAGAGATGTGTGGAAATAAAAAGAGCGTGATTGAGAGAGCAGAAGAGGGTGTTTTGAAATGGTTTGGGCACATGGAGAGAATGAGTGAGGAAAGATTGACCGAGAGGATATATGTGTCGGAGGTGGAGGGAACGAGGAGAAGTGGGAGACCAAATTGGAGGTGGAAAGATGGAGTGAAAAAGATTTTGAGTGATCGGGGCCTGAACATGCAGGAGGGTGAAAGGCGGGCAAGGAATAGAGTGAATTGGATCGATGTGGTATACTGGGGTTGACGCGCTGTCAGTGGATTGAATCAGGGCATGTGAAGCGTCTGGGGTAAACCATGGAAAGTTGTGTGGGGCCTGGATGTGGAAAGGGAGCTGTGGTTTCGGGCATTATTGCATGACAGCTGGAGACTGAGTGTGAACAAATGGGGCCTTTGTTATCTTTTCCTAGCGCTACCTCGCACACATGAGGGGGAGGGGGATGGTATTCCATGTGTGGCGAGGTGGCAATGGGAATGAATAAAGGCAGGCAGTGTGAATTGTGTGCATGGGTATATATGTGTGTCTGTGTGTCTATATATATGTGTACATTGATGTATGGGTGTGTAGGTTTGCATGTGTGGACGTGTGTGTATATACATGTGTACGGGGGTGGGTTGGGCCATTTCTTTCTTCTGTCTCCTTGCGCTACCTCGCAAATGCGGGAGACAGCGACAAAGCAAAATAAATAAATATAAATATATGGTATTCCATGTGTGGCGAGGTGGCGATGGGAATGAATAAAGGCAGACAGTGTAAATTGTGTGCATGGGTATATATGTATGAGTCTGTGTGTGTATATATATATATGTATACATTGAGAAGTATAGGTATGTATATTTGCGTGTGTGGACGTGTATGTATACACATGTGTATGGGGTGGGTTGGGCCATTTCTTTCGTCTGTTTCCTTGCGCTACCTCGCAAACGCGGGAGACAGCGACAAAGCAAATAAATAAATAAAATAAATAAATATATATATATATATATATACACATATACTATCCCTGGGGATAGGGGAGAAAAAATACTTCCCACATATTCCCTGCGTGTCGTAGAAGGCGACTAAAAGGGAAGGGAGCGGGGTGCTGGAAATCTTCCCCTCTCTTTTTTTTTTTTTCTTCAAAGGAAGGTACAGAGAAGGGGGCTGGGTGAGGATGCTTCCTCAGAGGCCTAGTCCCCTGTTCTTAATGCTACCTCGCAGAGGCGGGAAATGGCGAATAGTATGAAAGAAAAAGAAAGACATACCATTAATAATTATCCTAGGACCAATTTTCATGAATATAAATACACTTACTTCCTCCCTTGGGGGTTTGACAGCACTAGGCAGGATCACAGGTTATAAAGTGGAGTGATGTGTGTGCTTCTGGCAGGGTAGTGTGGGTATCTGAGTAGTAAGTTTTTGTCTTCTTTGTGGTTGTTAAATCATGGGAATGAAGGGTCCTGGGTTATGATGAATTGTTTTGTAGGCTACAATAGGAATAGGTAATGTCCAGAGAAAGTGGGACCTATGTGTGTCTAGGGAGTGTGGTCTCCGATGGATGTATGTCTGGTGGGGTTGTGTTTATGACTGAGTTTGGAGGGTGATCATTTAGTGCTAATTGGTTACATTTCAGCATGTGCGTGCTTTGTGTTACATTTGCAGAGGGTAGAGAGGGATATGTGAGTACAGTTTGCATAGTATGAGACATAGGATAAGCTTTTTATTTCTACTTGGGGGTTCGTGGATACTTGAGTGGTTTGGCTTGCAATGAATTGAGGGGTTCACATGTTCAGATGCAACAGCACTGAAATTTTTTTTCATCGTGTAAGTGTTGAGTATATGTAGCTCCTAAGAGCCAGTGACTGTTCTGAGTGCTCTATTTTGTGTGGGTTTCAGCTTTGCTATGTTATATATTCACTTTTGAGTGGGTGGAAGACCAGGCAGGTGTTACACAGTTTACCAAGGAGTAGATTAATAGACTGAATAAGATGCTAAATTATTTTTTTTCTTGTCCAAATCTGGTGCCAGTTAATGTTCTGAGGGCATTTACTTTGTGTTCCTTCATGATGGTGTTACTGGTGTGGGGAGTTAATGTCATGTGTGCATCAAATGTGGTGCTGACAGTGGTTAGTGTTTTGCTCAATGGAATTGATTGTCTATTCAAGGTGACTGGAAGGTGTAGGCTGGATTGTGTCAGTCAAAAGTTAAAAAAGTGATAGTGAATTGGAGCAATTTTGGTATACAAGTAGCTATGTACCATAAATGGGCTGAAAGAGAAGATATAAAGCAGTTAAGGAAAACACAGAATGGTCTGTGAGGCTTGGCAAAAGATGGGGACTCTGGTTTCAGTGCATCATACATGACAGCAAGAAAGTGGATGTGAACGAATATGGCCATTCTTCATCTGTTCCTTGCTTACTCAGAGAACTGGGAATAATTATAAAAATAAATATATATACAGAACTGTAGAGAGCCAATACACATATGGATAGGTAGTTTTCAAAGACAAGGTTAAGTTTTCAATTTCATAAATAAATGCTTTTATTTGAATGTGCAAAGTCTTGCACTTGCTCATGCAGAATAAAAACTGTGAAGTAATGATGGGTTGATCCTTAACAATATACATTTTAAGATAATACCCATTTTCTACAACCAGCTGTAAATACACATTAAAAAGATATTCTTAATACTTGTATAATGGATGAATACAATTTCAACTGTAATTCTTAAATCACAGAAGCACAAAAATTTGTGCATTCAAAAAACTCTACCAGTAAAAGCTTCATAAGCATCTCACTGTGAAAGAATATGGCTTCCAATTTCATAATTAGGTGTTGTAATGGTTATATGCAGTTACTAGTCCAATAACTCTTGTGAAGCTGATGGAACAATATATTATAACTGGGTAAGGTATCATACATGTGCATTTACCAGTCTCCTAGGAACACCTTAAATAGAAACTTGATCTGACTCTCCCTCTTACAATGTATTCATCTTATTTTACCAAAGTTTACTTTTAATGACATTTGAGTTTTTAACCTTGAAAAAATTCTGTGATTCCTGCAGTCAACCAGTTACTTATACTAACAAACAAGTACTATATCATAAGCAATAAACATAGACACTTATTCCAGTACAGAAGCGTATGAAACACTTCTAGAGAGCAGCATATAAGTATGAAAATTCTCATTAATTCAGATATTTTATGTATTCTATCATTGCTGTGAAGTGAAATGGAATCTTCTCAAGACATATAATTTACCACCTTGCGGCCATCCGTTAGACAAGATTGGCAAGCCTAACTTTTTCTGACAACCTCTCAGGCATGGTTACAGGCCTCGATCTGATCAAGGTCTCTGGATAAGAGAATAAATGACAAATTTGCCACATCCTGTGAATCAAACTGGGTCACATGAGCTATATATGCTTAGTGTTTTTCATAAATCCACATATCTTATTCTCGTTTTAGAAAATACTAAAATAGATGACCAGCTAACAAAAATGAAATAAGCAAACTGGGTAAGGGCCAATACATACATAAAAAGGATGATAAGGTTGTTTCCACATATATGTACTCACAAATTGGTACTTTTAACAATGACTCTTCTCACCTTAAATATAAGTGCAAGGCAAAAACACGTATTGGCACAGTACAATCAGGCACATCAATGGTTAAGTACATGATTTATTAAATAAAAGTAATTACAATATGTTAATAACTTTCTGCTCAAAGATGAGGCCTGGAATAATAATCTTCATGTATAATTCATATACATACGAAAAATCTGATTTCAACAAAGAAAATATCTACTTTTCTCGTTTCCAAGAAGTGTCAATGTTCCATCTCAGCTGGAAAAGTCTTAAAACATCCCAGGTCCATCACCTTCTTTATTGCCCTGCTTCTCGAAGAACATAAAATCCTGAAAGATGTGAAGTCTCATGAGACAAACACCACGTATCAAAACTGAATGTAAACCTCTTCAAATCATAATGAATTAGGAAAACTAAAATTAGTATGAATGTGTACAAAATTAGTATGAATGCAACAAAAGCATGTTTAAGATGAAAACATGAGATATGACTTGCACTAAAATCTTACCAAAAAAATTAAAATAATGCAGAATGACCAAAACAAGAAAACTGCACAAATTGTAATAGTTAATCTTATAGGCAATTCATTTGTAAAATGAAGAATCTCACACTTCTGATTAACAGTCTGCTTTAGAGCTTAGTTACAAGTGACAATACTTTCTCACCAAAATGATAATATGATAATGTGACAGACACACCAATCAAACCCAGTGTAGTTCTTTCCATGCTTATTCACTGTGTCTGATATCTTTGGTCCAAGTCTCCCTTTAAAGCAAATTACATAGAAATATAAGAAAAGCAAGTCATAAACTGGTAAAAATGGAAGTGACTGAATTTGGTGCTTCATTGCAAGACAATAGGTGAGTTGTAGTGGTCAGTCATACATGCATTTAACTGCTAAATGAGAGGCATCTTATATGACAGAGAGTCCTTTTTTCATATGATCCTTCTTATAACCTACTTCATGTAACATGGTTTAGTAAAGTGATGAAGGTTATGAACAAATAATTTTCTCTCAAATCTATCATAGAGGTCTGCAGTTTTATACAATGTACATTCCTAACTGATCTAACTCGAAATTGTAAGTGATAAGCGTTTCTACATTAAATAAAAGAAATGATCTAAATAAATGTGACGACTTTTCTGAGCCTTTGATTACAGCACATCAATATGTTACCATGCTACTGGTATTCATCTACATCCAAGTTCAACCTCTGATATTCTTAACTTATACCTAAATGCCATTCCTGCCTTTGTAAACTAGCATCAGGAACAAATGAAACACAGCCTAATCTCTGATTGTCAAGGATAATGTACCAAAACCAGTCTAACTTCCACAGATAAGCCTTATAAACCACTAATGATTTGTACTGAATATCAGTTAGTAACAAGTCCTGTAATGTCCATGCCAAAGTGAAAGCAGGTGGATGGAAGCATATCCTGAACTTACCCAATCACAGGCTCAGAGAAAAAATATCAATATATTTATTATACTTTGTCGTTGTCTCCTGCGTTAGCGAGGTAGCACAAGGAAACAGATGAAAGAATGGCCCAATCTACCCAAATACACATGTACATACATACACGCCCGTATACATACCTATGCATTTCAACGTATACGAATATATTCATTTTTTTTTTTTTTTTTTTTTTTTTTTTTTTTTATACTTTGTCGCTGTCTCCCGCGTTTGCGAGGTAGCGCAAGGAAACAGACGAAAGAAATGGCCCAACCCCCCCCATACACATGTATATACATACGTCCACACACGCAAATATACATACCTACACAGCTTTCCATGGTTTACCCCAGACGCTTCACATGCCTTGATTCAATCCACTGACAGCACGTCAACCCCGGTATACCACATCGCTCCAATTCACTCTATTCCTTGCCCTCCTTTCACCCTCCTGCATGTTCAGGCCCCGATCACACAAAATCTTTTTCACTCCATCTTTCCACCTCCAATTTGGTCTCCCTCTTCTCCTCGTTCCCTCCACCTCCGACACATATATCCTCTTGGTCAATCTTTCCTCACTCATTCTCTCCATGTGCCCAAACCACTTCAAAACACCCTCTTCTGCTCTCTCAACCACGCTCTTTTTATTTCCACACATCTCTCTTACCCTTACGTTACTCACTCGATCAAACCACCTCACACCACACATTGTCCTCAAACATCTCATTTCCAGCACATCCATCCTCCTGCGCACAACTCTATCCATAGCCCACGCCTCGCAACCATACAACATTGTTGGAACCACTATTCCTTCATACATACCCATTTTTGCTTTCCGAGATAATGTTCTCGACTTCCACACATTCTTCAAGGCCCCCAGAATTTTCGCCCCCTCCCCCACCCTATGATCCACTTCCGCTTCCATGGTTCCATCCGCTGCCAGATCCACTCCCAGATATCTAAAACACTTCACTTCCTCCAGTTTTTCTCCATTCAAACTCACCTCCCAATTGAGAATAAAAAGGTGTTCTGGAAGGAGGTAAATAAAGTGCGTAAGACAAGGGAGCAAATGGGAACTTCAGTGAAGGGCGCAAATGGGGAGGTGATAACAAGTAGTGGTGATGTGAGAAGGAGATGGAGTGAGTATTTTGAAGGTTTGTTGAATGTGTTTGATGATAGAGTGGCAGATATAGGGTGTTTTGGTCGAGGTGGTGTGCAAAGTGAGAGGGTTAGGGAAAATGATTTGGTAAATAGAGAAGAGGTAGTGAAAGCTTTGCGGAAGATGAAAGCCGGCAAGGCAGCAGGTTTGGATGGTATTGCAGTGGAATTTATTAAAAAAGGGGGTGACTGTATTGTTGACTGGTTGGTAAGGTTATTTAATGTATGTATGACTCATGGTGAGGTGCCTGAGGATTGGCGGAATGCGTGCATAGTGCCATTGTACAAAGGCAAAGGGGATAAGAGTGAGTGCTCAAATTACAGAGGTATAAGTTTGTTGAGTATTCCTGGTAAATTATATGGGAGGGTATTGATTGAGAGGGTGAAGGCATGTACAGAGCATCAGATTGGGGAAGAGCAGTGTGGTTTCAGAAGTGGTAGAGGATGTGTGGATCAGGTGTTTGCTTTGAAGAATGTATGTGAGAAATACTTAGAAAAGCAAATGGATTTGTATGTAGCATTTATGGATCTGGAGAAGGCATATGATAGAGTTGATAGAGATGCTCTGTGGAAGGTATTAAGAATATATGGTGTGGGAGGAAAGTTGTTAGAAGCAGTGAAAAGTTTTTATCGAGGATGTAAGGCATGTGTACGTGTAGGAAGAGAGGAAAGTGATTGGTTCTCAGTGAATGTAGGTTTGCGGCAGGGGTGTGTGATGTCTCCATGGTTGTTTAATTTGTTTATGGATGGGGTTGTTAGGGAGGTAAATGCAAGAGTTTTGGAAAGAGGGGCAAGTATGAAGTCTGTTGGGGATGAGAGAGCTTGGGAAGTGAGTCAGTTGTTGTTCGCTGATGATACAGCGCTGGTGGCTGATTCATGTGAGAAACTGCAGAAGCTGGTGACTGAGTTTGGTAAAGTGTGTGGAAGAAGAAAGTTAAGAGTAAATGTGAATAAGAGCAAGGTTATTAGGTACAGTAGGGTTGAGGGTCAAGTCAATTGGGATATTCATTTTTATTTATTTATTATACTTTGTCGCTGTCTCCTGCGTTATCGAGGTAGCGCAAGGAAACAGATGAAAGAATGGCCCAACCCACCCACATACACGTCCACACACGCACATATACATACCTATACATCTCAATGTGTACATATACATACACACACAGACAAATACATAAATACACATGTACACAATTTATAGTCTGCCCTTATTCATTCCTGTCGCCACCCCGCCACACATGAAATAACAACCCCCTCCCCCCGCATGTGCGCGAGGTAGTGCTAGGAAAAGACAACAAAGGCCACATTTGTTCACACTCAGTCTCTAGCTGTCATGTATAATGCACCGAAACCACAGCTCCCTTTCCACATCCAGGCCCCACAGAACTTTCCATGGTTTACCCCAGACCCTTCACATGCCCTGGTTCAATCCACTGACAGCACGTCGACCCTGATATACCCCATCGCTCCAATTCACTCTATTCCTTGTATGCCCCCCACCCTCCTGCATGTTCAGGCCCCGATCACTCAGAATCTTTTTCACTCCATCTTTCCACCTCCAATTTGGTCTCCCACTTCTCCTCATTCCCTTCACCTCTGACACATATATCCTCTTTGTCAATCTTTCCTCACTCATTCTCTCCATGTGATCAAACCATTTCAAAACACCCTCTTCTGCTCTCTCAACCACACTCTTTTTATTAACACACATCTCTCTTACCCTTTCATTACTTACTCGATCAAACCACCTCACACCACATATTGTCCTCAAACATCTCATTTCCAGTACATCCACCCTCCTCCGCACAACTCTATTTATAGCCCATGCCTCGCAACCATATAACATTGTTGGAACAATACATACACAGACATATACATATATATCTATATCATATATCATATTTATATTTTGCTTTGTCACTGTCTCCCGCGTTAGCGAGGTAGCGCAAGGAAACAGACGAAAGAATGGCCCAACACACCCAAATACACATGTATATACATACATGTCCACACACGCAAATATACATACCTATACATCTCAACGTATACATGTATATACACACACAGACACATACATATATACACGTGTACATAATTCATACTGTATGCCTTTATTCATTCCCAGTGCCACCTTGCCACACATGTAATAACAACCCCCTCCCCCCTCATGAGTGCGAGGTAGTGATAGGAAAAGACAACAAAGGCCCCATATACATATATACACATATTCATACATAATGCCATTATCCATTCCCATTGTCATCCCGCCGTACATGAAATGGCACCCCCTCCCCCTGCACTCGCATGAGAGGTAGCAGAAGGAAAGACAACAAAGGCCACATTCGTTCACACTCAGTCTCTAGCTGTCATGTGTAATGCACTGAGACCACAGCTCCCTTTCCACATCCAGGCCCCACAAAACTTTCCATAGTTTACCCCAGTGTACCACATCGTTCCAATTCACTCTATTCTTTGCACACCTTTCACCCTCCTGTATGTTCAGGCCCTGATCGCTCATAATCTGTTTCACTCCATCCTTCCACCTCCAGTTGGGTCTCCCATTTCTCCTCATTCCCTTCGCCTCTGATAAATATATCCTCTTTGTCAATCTTTCCTCACTCATTCTTTCCATGTGACCAAACCATTTCAATACACTCTCTTCTACTCTCTCAACCACACTCTTTTTATTACCACACATCTCTCTTAACTTTTCATTACTTAATCAAACCACCTCACACCACATATGGTCCTCAAACATCTCATTTCCAACACATCTACCCTCCTCCGTGCAACACTATCTATAGCCTACCCCTCACAACCATATAACATTGTTGGAACAACTATTCCTTCAAACATACCCATTTTTGCTCTCCTAGATAATGTTCTCGCCTTCCACACATTCAGAGAAAAAATCTTTCTTAAAATACAAAATCCTCAACCCTCTGAATAATGTTTTTTTTAACAAAGAAAAGAGAGGACAAAAGGGACGAAGGGAAAGAGAGATGGATAGAAGGAAAAAGGAGAACAAATAATGGGAAGGGGATGCACACCCATTAAGGAAGGTAGAAAAAACCTTAAGAAATGATATTTCTACAATGATGAATATATATACCCCATAACCTCTTAAAGAACAATTTATTGATAAAATATCAGATCAGATATAAAATACAGTAAAAACTGAAGAAGGAGGAGGCACTTGTTTGAAGTTAATCCTTTAAATATACATTTTTTGTAATCAATACCTTTATAAAAGATATTTTTTATTCATTTTGCTTTGTTGCTGTCTCCCGCATTAGCGAGGTAGCGCAAGGAAACAGACGAAAGAATGGCCCAACCCACCCACATACACATGTATATACATACACCTCCACACACGCACATATACATACCTATACATCTCAATGTATACATATATATATATATATATATATATATATATATATATATATATATATATATATATATATATATACACACAAAGACAAATACATAATTCATACTGTCTGCCTTTATTAATTCCCATCGCCACCCCACCACACAAGAAATAACAACCCCCTCCCCCATCATGTGTGCGAGGTAGCGCTAGGAAAAGACAACAAAGGCCACATTCGTTCACACTCAGTCTCTAGCTGTCGTGTAATAATGCACCGAAATCACAGCTCCCTTTCCATATCCAGGCCCCACAGAACTTTCCATGGTTTACCCCAGACCCTTCACATACCCTGGTTCAATCCATTGACAGCACATCAACCCCGGTATACCACATCGTTCTAATTCACTCTATTCCTTGCACGCCTTTCACCCTCCTGCATGTTCAGGCCCCGATCACTCAAAATCTTTTTCACTCCATCTTTCCACCTCCAATTTGGTCTCCCACTTCTCCTCATTCCCTCCACCTCTGACACATACATCCTCTTGGCCAATCTTTCCTCACTCATTCTCTCCATGTGACCAAACCATTTCAAAACACCCTCTTCTGCTCTCTCAACCACACTCTTTTTATTAACACACATCTCTCTTACCCTATTATTACTTACTCGATCAAACCACCTCACACCACATATTGTCCTCAAACATCTCATTTCCAGCACATCCACCCTCCTTCACACAACTCTATCCATAGCCCACGCCTCGCAACCATATAACATTGTTGGAACCACCATTCTTTCAAAACATATCAAAAAAGATATACAAACTATTTAAATTCTGATCACACATGACATGCCTTTAATCTAAGCAGAAAGAAAACTATGGGAAAAATCTTTGAGAAATAGCAACCAAAAAAGAATAAAAAATGAACACTGAATTATGAAAATGCTATTATTACAGTTCATAAAGGGAGACTCAGGGATATTCCTACTCCAAGCTGAAGACTATGACTTGCATAGCATTCTCATGTGTGGAAAACATTCAATACAAGACGATGTAATGAGTAATACCTACATGATAATGATTAAAAGTCAATATACAATGTAAATAAAGCCTTCTCAAATTATCAAAAGGTTCGCCTATTAATGGTACTGGCTCATCTATCACCTTTAAGGCCAGGCAGATATGAGAAAGTCTTCTTCTGATGCAACAAACTAATGGCAAAAGGGATTACAAGTGTGCAATATCATCTGACTGCCTAGCGAATGTTAACTTAAAAAACTTGGTTCAGCTTAGATTTTATAAAATTTACCCAGAAATATCAAAGAATACTAACAAGCCTTCACATATATTTCATTAAACTGTAAAAACCTATGGGGATCTGGAATTATAGGACCAATAGGGACAATACCTATGCTTGTCTCTTACCATATTCTATAAAAACAAGAGAATTATAAGCACAAGTTTTTCTTTAGAACTCCCATATGAAAGAATTTCATAATTGTAAATGTTAGTATGGGCAGGATTTCTAATGCCTGCTGAAAAGTGAGGGCCTGAGGTAAACTATCATTTGTCAGATTTTGGTAATATGGCAGAACTTTATGTTACCATAAGTAAATGCTATTATATGGCTACTAAAGGATGGTGGGACCCCCACTTGATTGTATGGAAGATTATTGAACATAATTATTCATATATTACAATCCTGAATAGGAGTTTGGAGAATTAGAGTCCTTAGTGTCAGTCAGCATTAGTGAGCATATTCAAAAATATAAAATAATTCAAAAGCAGTGTTTCAAACAGTAAGCCTTGTCCAACATGCATTAGCATGACGTGCTATCCAGCTCAAATTTTCTTTGTTAAAATATAAGTAGCTCAATTCCATGCCAGCTGCTATTGTAGGTACATTAAAAAAAAAAATCTAACAGCTGATCAACATTACATACCACTTTTGTTGGTACTCATTTACTTCAATCTAATATTATACATTTAACACAAAAACCTGACATTTTATTGCTAACACTACTGGACTGAAGCATCATTAAGGAGCCAAGAGATTAAACTGATGCTGTGACAAATCAATCTTTAATGTATTTTCTTGAATTCATCTAACAATGGGTGGGAGTAGATAGAATTTCACTTCCAATCTAGTCTCTGAGTTTCAATTATATTCAGTTACATAATAATATAAACTAAAAAAAAATTTAAGGAGTAATGCGTAGCAAGCAAACTTCTTCGTAATTCCTTTGCAATCTGACGGGGGACATCATATATCAAAGATCCACCATTTCTTGCAAATGATAATACCATCTCAATATCCATATCAAGGATTAAAAGCAAACACATGTAGAATTCTAATTGCATTCATGAGGAAACAAAACAGTGATGATATTTCCACAAGTACTGTACAGCTTATGTCGCTGCTCAAAGGCTACCACATCGGCCAGATATTGAAGGTGCGTAACTAAGACTGCCTAAGAATTCAGAAGTGAAGAGCATGTATGAGAAATAATTAGGTGCTTCAAGTACGTTAATTCAACCATATTGGCTGCATATACATTGGAAAAAGCGCTGGGTCTTGTGTGATGGTATGAGGGTTAAAAGCTCTTTACATGCTAAGATTTTGACACTTTTTCATTACCCTACGTACGTTATCAGTCGTCACTGGACTTCTCAAAATACATTACATCCTGAAAATTATTTACGGGTAACATCAGAAGTAATATTATGAGAAAGACAAATATCACAATAAACAATCTAGTCTATCATATTCAGTTCATATAATGCTACACAACTTGATGCTCTGAGAGTCATGCATTTCAAAAAGAACTTTAACAACAGTTTTATATGGCAACCCAGTTTAAGAGCAAGCAAAAAATCAATCAAGAAATAAGAGGTAACTTATAGTTTACACATCTTTCCAGAGGCAATTCCGAATTTTGCCAATAATGAGCACAAATGTGAAAATTTGGTGAATGGTTAGTTGCTACTAAAATATTCTCAACTAATATTTACAAAATGTAAACTCATCTGGTGATATTTCAGAAAGGATTTGGTCTACTAAACATTTGTATAATTATAAATGTTGTTTGACATGTGTTTACCATTCATTACATTTTACTTATCAAAATAAGGAATACTTTCTTTCATTTTACAATGATTTCTACACAGTTCCCATCAAAATCATCTTCCCTAATTTATGAACCTAAAAGTATTTTCATTCATATATTTATCATACTTAGTCAGTCTCCCGATGTAGCGCAAGGAAACAGAAGAAAGAATGACCCAACCCATCCACATACTCATGTATATACACATACTTCCACACACACATATATATACATACCTATACATTTCAACATATACATACATATACATACACATACTTATACACATGTGCATATCCACACTTGCTGCCTTCATCCATTCCCGTCGCCACCCCACCACATATGAAACGGCACCCCCTCCCCCCTGCACGCACACGAGGTAGCGCTAGGAAAAGACAACAGAGGCCACACTTGTTAACACTCAGTTTCTAGCTGTCATGTGTAATGCACCGAAATCACAGCTCCCTTTCCACATCCAGGCCCAACAAACCTTAATATAGCATACCCCAGATGCTCTCACATGCCCTGGTTCAATCCACTGACAGCACGTCGACCCCAGTATACCACATCGTTCCAATTCACTCTATTCCTTGCACATCTTTCACCCTCCTGTATGTTCAGGCCCCAATCACTCAAAATCTTTTTCTTTCCAACCTTCCACCTCCAATTTGATTCTATACATTGATGAAGCTGGTATGGACATGCCTAGAAGATCCCAGAAACTCAGCTTAGGCAAGGGGCTTAGTTTAAAGAAAGGAATTGTTGTAACTGGAAATGTGTGTTGCTTTGATGTCTTTTAGAACAGCTCATGCAATGTTATTTGTTCCATGTAATTAGAATTTTTTCATGCGAATCTGCCATTTCCTGTGTTAGCAAGGCAGCATATGGAACAGATGATTGAGACTTTTAGGGAAAAATCCTCACTTGGCCCCCTTCTATGTTCCATTTTTTTGGAAAAGTAAAACTGGAAGGGAGGATTCCCCCCCCCCAACACACACACACACACACACACACATCCATTGCCTTTTACAACACGCAGGAAATATGTGGGCAGTATTCTTTCTCCCTAGCCCCAGGGATAATGTAATTAGATATGCCCAGGAATTCAAAACAAAGCCCACAATGGATTTTGGTGACACAAATGCCTTGGCAACATGTAGACAATAAAGCAGTGAATTTTGCAAACAGAAGTACCATTTTTTTTTTTTTTGAGTACCAGTGTTTCACAAGCGCTACTTTATGGGGGTTGCCAAAGAATGAAATGCCAAAGTGAAAACATAAGAGTGTATTGTTCTTTTCTGTTTCTCTAAATCTCACAGCTTTTTTAATGAATGACATATATTTGGCTGCAGCTTCCCACAATTTCTGTTTGGAGACCAGCCACCTGAGGACTGGCTGTTATGATGCCTCTTTCTTCATCCAAACAGCTAAGTTGTGGACTTCTCTTCATTCTCTTGTCTTTAAACTCACGTCTATGAACATCTACAGAGCCCTGATTAATTCTTTCTATTTCTTTAAATTTTTCTTTCACCCGGGAAGGCTTTGATTGGGGCCTATTTTTGGCCTTGCCTAAGAGTTACTTAAAGAAAGGAATATAAAAGTAAAAATACAGAGCACAATTCTTCAGGAACTGAAATGGTGTAAGTGCTGCTTCTAGGTCCTTGATACTTAAAGGTCTGGTGATGGTCACAGAAGTTTAATGTTTCGGAAAGGGTCTGCACTATGCTACCCTATGCAGAAAGCAGGATGTGAACATAGTAAAAAGTATGCAAGAAAAAGAGGAAAATGCCTACTTCCCAAAGGAATAAGATTTGTGATCCTTAAGATGTATGAGACAATGAGGCATCTGTTGAAAAAATCATTCCTTGATTGTTTAAAATAAGCATGAATGCCCAAGGAAGTTTCAAAAAAATATAAAGTAAAAATTCCTTTACAGGTTCATTAGAATATCTATTCCATATTGCTGAGTGAATGCAGTTTTCTACTCTGTATATTGTTACAAGATTTAAAATATCTAAATTAGTTACCAAGCTGTGCTATCCAATATTTCAAACTAATCATTCTGTTTATCCTTGTTTATCATATCTAATGACTTAATTTCTCCCATTTGTATTCATTCCCTCAAAAATGTCAATAAAAAAGAACTAAAATGTAAACATACTTACATTAAAAAATGCTAATTCAGGGTGATAATTTATTTGTAAGTTATCCATGAAAACACAGGATTTTAGACCCAAGTCTAGGGTACATTAACTTTATAAAAATCTTATCTAAGACATCAAATGAATAAAAATATGATACTCACAATGAGGAAAACAGCACCTAGTAGGGTAGCCTTCATTTTCACATCTAAATCCATGGGGAAAGTAATACCAAAATTGTCAGCATCCGTGAAAGCTTCTTTTGCTAAGCCAGTCCACTGCTTGCTTATCTTACCAACTTGGACATCACCATCAGCTGACAGCACCTATAATAAGGGATACCTTTCTATGGCACAATAAAGTTCACAAAAAGAAAAGCATTTCCTGCAGTAATTAATTCAAACTGATGACTTACACTGAGCTATCAGATAACAGCTAAGCACTTTTTCTCTTGTTTTGTGTGGTTTAAAGCTCTATGTTTGCTTTTGACAGGGTGGATGACCTGGCAGGTGAGGCATAGTTTAGGGTGGACAGCACATCAACTCCAAAATATATAAAGTCATTCCAAGTCACTCTATCCCGTGTATGCCTTTCACCCTCCTACATGTTCAGGAGGGGTCGAAGGTTCTGGGAACGATAGTAGTTCCAACAATATTATACGGTTGTGAGGCATGGGCTATAGATGGGGTTGCATGGAGGAGGGTGGATGCGTTGGACATGAAACGTTTGAGGACAATATATGGTGTGAGGTGGTTTGATCGAGTAAGTAATGAAAGGGTAAGAGGGATGTGTGGAAATAAAAAGAGTGTGGTTGAGAGAGCATAGGAGAGTGTGTTGAAATGGTCTGGATATACTTAGAGAATGAGTGAGGAAAGAATGACAAAGAATATATGTGTCAGAGGTGAAGGGAGCAAGAAGTGGGAGACCAAACTGGTGGTGGAAGGATGGAGTGAAAAAGATTTTGAGTGATCGAGGCCTGAACATACAGGAAGGTGAGAGGCATGCTGGGAATAGGGTGAATTGAAATGATGTGGTATACCGGGATTGACATGCCATCAATGGACTGAACCACGGCATGTGAAATGTCTGGGGTAAACCATGGAAAGGTCTGTGGGGCCTGGATGTGGATAGGGAGCTGTGGTTTCGGTGCAATAGACATGACAGCTAGAGACTGAGAGTGAATGAATGAGGCCTTTTTTGTCTGTCTTCCTGGTGCTGCTTCCCTGAAGCAGGGGGTAGCAATGCTGTTTCTTGTGGGGCAGGGTAGTGCCAGGAATGGATGAAGGCAAGCAAGTATGAATATATATGTGTATAAATGTATGTAGGTTTGCGGCAGGGGTGTATGATGTCTCCATGGTTGTTTAATTTGTTTATGGATGGGGTTGTTAGGGAGGTGAATGCAAGAGTTTTGGAAAGAGGGGCAAGTATGAAGTCTGTTGGGGATGAGAGAGCTTGGGAAGTGAGTCAGTTGTTGTTTGCTGACGATACAGCGCTGGTGGCTGATTCATGCGAGAAACTGCAGAAGCTGGTGACTGAGTTTCGTAAAGTGTGTGAAAGAAGAAAGTTAAGAGTAAATGTAAATAAGAGCAAGGTTATTAGGTACAGTAGGGTTGAGGGTCAAGTCAATTGGGAGGTAAGATTGAATGGAGAAAAACTGGAGGAAGTAAAGTGTTTTAGATATCTGGGAGTGGATCTGGCAGCGGATGGAACCATGGAAGCGGAAGTGGATCATAGGGTGGGGGAGGGGGCAAAAATTCTAGGAGCCTTGAAGAATGTGTGGAAGTCGAGAACATTATCTCGGAAAGCAAAAATGGGTATGTTTGAAGGAATAGTGGTTCCAACAATGTTGTATGGCTGCGAGGCGTGGGCTATGGATAGAGTTGTGCGCAGGAGGATGGATGTGCTGGAAATGAGATGTTTGAGGACAATGTGTGGTGTGAGGTGGTTTGATCGAGTAAGTAACGTAAGGGTAAGAGAGATTTGTGGAAATAAAAAGAAAGTGGTTGAGAGAGCAGAAGAGGGTGTTTTGAAATGGTTTGGGCACATGGAGAGAATGAGTGAGGAAAGATTGACCAAGAGGATATATGTGTCGGAGGTGGAGGGAACGAGGAGAAGTGGGAGACCAAACTGGAGGTGGAAAGATGGAGTGAAAAAGATTTTGTGTGATCGGGGCCTGAACATGCAGGAGGGTGAAAGGAGGGCAAGGAATAGAGTAAATTGGATCGATGTGGTATACCGGGGTTGACGTGCTGTCAGTGGATTGAATCAGGGCATGTGAAGCGTCTGGGGTAAACCATGGAAAGCTGTGTAGGTATGTATATTTGCGTGTGTGGACGTATGTATATACATGTGTATGGGGGTGGGTTGGGCCATTTCTTTCGTCTGTTTCCTTGCGCTACCTCGCAAACGCAGGAGACTGCGACAAAGCAAAAAAAAAAAAAATAAAAAAATAAATGTATATGTCTGCATGTGTATGTATATGTGTATTTGTTGATAATGTATTTGTGAGTATGTGGGCATTTATGTATATATGTGTGTATATGGTGGATGGGCCATTCTTCGTCTGTTTCCTGGCGCTACCTTGCAGATGCAGGAAACAGCGATCAAGTATAATAAATGTACAAATTAATAAAAAGATATTTTGGAAGGGGGTAAATAACAAGCATAAGACAAGAGAACAAATGGGGACATCGGTGAAGGGAGTAAGGAGGAAGTGATAACATGTAGTGATGAAGTGAGGAGGAGATGGAGTGAGTATTTTGAAGGTTTATTGAATATGTTTGATGGTGGTGTGCGAAGTGAGGGTCAGGGAGAATGGTTTGATTAAAAGGGATAAGGGGGGGAAAGCCTTGGAAGATGAAATCTGGCAAGGCAGTGGCTTTGGATGGTATTGCAACTGAATTCATTGAGAAAGGGGATGACTGTGTTGTTGATTGGTTGGTAGGGATATTTAATGTATGTATGGATCATGGTGAAGTGCCTGATGACTAACAGAATGCATGTATAGTGCCACTGTACAAAGGCAAAGGGGATAAAGGTGAGTGTTCAAATTACAGAGGTATAAATTTGTTGAGTATTCCTGAAAAATTGTATGGGGTGGTATTGATTGAGAGGGGAGGAGCAGTGTGGTTTCAGAAGTGGTTGAGGAAGATATGTGGATCAGGTGTTTGCTTTGAAGAATGTTTGTGAGGAATACTTAGAAAAACAGATGGATTTGCATGTTGCATTTATGGATCAGGAGAAGGCATATGACAGGGTTGATAGAGATGCTTTGTGGAAGGTCTTAAGAATATATGGTGTGGGAGATAAGCTGCTAGAAGCAGGGAAAAGATATTATCAAGGATGTAAGGCATGTGTATGATTAGGAACAGAGGAGAGTGACTGGTTCCTAGTGAAGGTCAGTCTGTGGCAGGGGTGTGTGATGTCCCTTTGGTTGTTTAACTTGTTTACGGATGGGGTGCAAGAGTTTTGGAGAGTGGGGCAAGTATGCAGTCTGTTGGGGATGAGAGGGCTTGGGAAGTGAGTCAGTTGTTGTTCACCAATGATACAACTCTGAAGGCTGATTCAAGTGAGAAACTGCAGAAGTTGGTGACTGAGTTTGGAAAAGTGTGTGAAAGGAGAAAGTTGACAGTAAATGTGAATAAGAGCAAGGTTATTAGGTTCACTAGGGTTGAGGGACAAGTAAATTGGGATCTAAGTTTGAACAGAGAAAAATTGGAGGAACTGAAGTGTTTTAGATATCTGGAAGTAGACTCATCAACAAATGGAACCATGGCAGCAGAAGTGAGTCACAGGGCAGAGGAGGGGGCGAAGGTTCTTGGGGCAATGAAGAATGTGTGTAAAGGGAGAGCGGTATCTGGGATAGCAAAAATTGTTAAGTTTGAAGAAATAGTAGTTCCAACAATATTATATAGTTGAGAGGCATGGGCTATACATACAGTTGTAAGGAGGAGGATGAATGCCTTGAAAATGAAATGTTTGAGGACAATATGAGGTACAAAGTGGTTTGGTCGAGTAAGTGATGCAAGGGTTAGAGAGATGCATGGAAATAAAAGAGTGTAGTTGAGAAAGCTGAAGAGGGGGTGTTAAAATGGTTTGGACATATGGAGAGAATGAGTGAGGAAAGATTGATAAAGAGGATATATGTGTCAGAGGTGGAGGGAACAAGGAGAAGCAGGAGAACAAATTGGAGATGGAAGGTTTTAAGTGATCGAGGCTTGAACATACGGGGTGAGAGGCGTGCAAGGAATAGAGTGAATTGGAATGATGTGGTATACCAGAGTCAACATGCTATCAATGGATTGAACCACGGTATGTGAAACGTCTGGGGTAAACCATGGAAAGGTTTGTGGGGCCTGGATGTGGATAGGGAGCTGTGGTTTTGGTGCATTACACATGACAGCTAGAAACTGAGTGTAAACA
Source organism: Panulirus ornatus (assembly GCF_036320965.1). NCBI lineage: Eukaryota > Metazoa > Arthropoda > Malacostraca > Decapoda > Palinuridae > Panulirus > Panulirus ornatus. The sequence continues at coordinate 237,924 of NC_092254.1, read as the reverse complement.
AATGTGGCCTTTTTGTCTGTTTTCCTGGAGCTACTTTGCTGAAGCAGGGGGCAGCAATGCTATTTCCTGTGGGGCGGGGTTGTGCCAGGAATGAATGAAGGCAAGCATGAATATATACATGTGTATATATGTATACGTCTGTGCATGTATATGTATATCTATGTATATGTTGATATGTATTTGTGTGTATATGTGCATGTATGGGCATTTATGTATATGTATGTGAATATGAGAGAATAGGCCATTCTTAATCTGTTTCCTAGCGCTACCTCGCTGACACGGAAAACAACAATCAAGTATAATAATAATAATAATAATACTAATAATTATTTTATTTTTATATTATACTTTGTCGCTGTCTCCCGCGTTTGCGAGGTAGCGCAAGGAAACAGACGAAAGAAATGGCCCAACCCCCCCCACACACATGTATATACATACGTCCACACACGCAAATATACATACCTACACAGCTTTCCATGGTTTACCCCAGATGCTTCACATGCCTTGATTCAATCCACTGACAGCACGTCAACCCCGGTATACCACATCGCTCCAATTCACTCTATTCCTTGCCCTCCTTTCACCCTCCTGCATGTTCAGGCCCCGATCACACAAAATCTTTTTCACTCCATCTTTCCACCTCCAATTTGGCCTCCCTCTTCTCCTCGTTCCCTCCACCTCCGACACATATATCCTCTTGGTCAATCTTTCCTCACTCATTCTCTCCATGTGCCCAAACCACTTCAAAACACCCTCTTCTGCTCTCTCAACCACGCTCTTTTTTTTTCCACACATCTCTCTTACCCTTATGTTACTCACTCGATCAAACCACCTCACACCACACATTGTCCTCAAACATCTCATTTCCAGCACATCCATCCTCCTGCGCACAACTCTATCCATAGCCCACGCCTCGCAACCATACAACATTGTTGGAACCACTATTCCTTCAAACATACCCATTTTTGCTTTCCGAGATAATGTTCTCGACTTCCACACATTCTTCAAGGCCCCCAGAATTTTCACCCCCTCCCCCACCCTATGATCCACTTCCGCTTCCATGGTTCCATCCGCTGCCAGATCCACTCCCAGATATCTAAAACACTTCACTTCCTCCAGTTTTTCTCCATTCAAACTCACCTCCCAATTGACTTGACCCTCAACCCTACTGTACCTAATAACCTTGCTCTTATTCACATTTACTCTTAACTTTCTTCTTCCACACACTTTACCAAACTCAGTCACCAGCTTCTGCAGTTTCTCACATGAATCAGCCACCAGCGCTGTATCATCAGCCATACCAACAACTGACTCACTTCCCAAGCTCTCTCATCCCCAACAGACTTCATACTTGCCCCTCTTTCCAAAACTCTTGCATTCACCTCCCTAACAACCCCATCCATAAACAAATTAAACAACCATGGAGACATCACACACCCCTGCCGCAAACCTACATTCACTGAGAACCAATCACTTTCCTCTCTTCCTACACGTACACATGCCTTACATCCTCGATAAAAACTTTTCACTGCTTCTAACAACTTTCCTCCCACACCATATATTCTTAATACCTTCCACAGAGCATCTCTATCAACTCTATCATATGCCTTCTCCAGATCCATAAATGCTACATACAAATCCATTTGCTTTTCTAAGTATTTCTCACATACATTCTTCAAAGCAAACACCTGATCCACACATCCTCAACCACTTCTGAAACCACACTGCTCTTCCCCAATCTGATGCTCTGTACATGCCTTCACCCTCTCAATCAATACCCTCCCATATAATTTACCAGGAATACTCAACAAACTTATACCTCTGTAATTTGAGCACTCACTCTTATCCCCTTTGCCTTTGTACAATGGCACTATGCACGCATTCCGCCAATCCTCAGGCACCTCACCATGAGTCATACATACATTAAATAACCTTACCAACCAGTCAATAATACAGTCACCCCCTTTTTTAATAAATTCCACTGCAATACCATCCAAACCTGCTGCCTTGCCGGCTTTCATCTTCCGCAAAGCTTTCACTACCTCTTCTCTGTTTACCAAATCATTTTCCCTAACCCTCTCACTTTGCACACCACCTCGACCAAAACACCCTATATCTGCCACTCTATCATCAAACACATTCAACAAAACTTCAAAATACTCACTCCATCTCCTTCTCACATCACCACTACTTGTTATCACCTCCCCATTTGCGCCCTTCACTGAAGTTCCCATTTGCTCCCTTGTCTTACGCACTTTATTTACCTCCTTCCAGAACATCTTTTTATTCTCCCTAAAATTTAATGATACTCTCTCACCCCAACTCTCATTTGCCCTTTTTTTCACCTCTTGCACCTTTCTCTTGACCTCCTGTCTCTTTCTTTTATACGTCTCCCACTCAATTTCATTTTTTCCCTGCAAAAATCGTCCAAATGCCTCTCTCTTCTCTTTCACTAATACTCTTACTTCATCCCACCACTCACTACCCTTTCTAATCAACCCACCTCCCACTCTTCTCATGCCACAAGCATCTTTTGCGCAATCCATCACTGATTCCCTAAATACATCCCATTCCTCCCCCACTCCCCTTACTTCCATTGTTCTCACCTTTTTCCATTCTAATAATAATACTAATAATAATAATAATAATAATAATAATAATAACAATAACAATAATAGTAACAGATAGCTGTCTTATCTTTCTGCCTCACCCACATGTGGACTACCGGCATTATGAATACAAACATACAATCTCTTCTTGTCATACATAACACTTGACAACACTTAACTTACATATCTTAATGTTCTTAACTATAGATTTTCCTGTGGTGAGCACAATGCGCCAGCCCTGCTGTTTGGAAGAACAGTAGGAGCAACAGATAGGAGCAGTAGTCAGGAACATTTATGCCAGATCATTAGGAAGAAACATAAGGTAGAAGTAGTAGGTAGGAACATTACACAGGAGCACTGGGTATAAGCAGTCAGTAGGATCATTAGGTAGGAACCTCTGCAAACACTGCACAAGAGCTACCCTCCGCCAGTGGCCTGTTAAGGGTGACATACTATAGGCTAAGAAGTGGCAATGGAGTTCACTAGTTATGGAGACTGTTGCAACGACCTCCATGAGGGAGTCATAAGTATGAGCAGCCGTCAAGAATAAAGATAGATAGACAGATGCATATGAGTTCATAACAGCCAACCTAAACTATGTACAGATGATCCCTGACTTATGATGGGGTTACACTCAAATAAACCCATCTTAAGTTGAAAATATCATAAGTCGAAAATACATTTAATATATGAAAAGTACAATAAAAAAAAAATAATGTGTAATACAGTTGTTTACACTTGTGATTGCATGGCTGACTGGAAGCTGCAGCTTGCTGCCACTGTGCAGCATATCGCCAGTCCTGGGAAAAGATCAAAATTCAAAGTATGGTTTCTACTAAATGCGTATGATATTGCACCATCATAAGTCGGGGATCATCTGTGCATGTATACAATTAAATGCTACAGAAATAATTCATTACATCTTTGCCTTTCACAACACACATTTGTAAAGCTTGGGAAGAATCAACATACCTGAAATTCTACATCACCACAAATACTCCATGTACAGATGGGGCCTTCAATTCTAAGAATGACATCATCTGAAGCATTTCGCACAGTAAATTTTGGTGCCAGAATACTCCACTCCTGGTGGATGGAGCCAATAACAGTTCCAGGTGGAGAAGTTACCTCAATGCTCTGTGAAACAGGATATACATCACAAAAAATTCAGCGTACTATCTACATAGTACAACAGTTGAATTTATATCTAATTTGTTAATGAGAATTTCATAATTCCTGTCTGAAATTATTAATATCAATTCAGGAACCAAATCATATAAAAATTGGGAAAAAGATACTATCAAGTTCACCTTAAATGCTCCTAATGGTTACTTCCTCCATATACCTTTTAACCACAGGAGGCCAAAGGTTAAGCATATGACTCAAAAATGAATAGAAACACTACAAATCTCATTCCTAAGTTAACTTTCTTTAGACTTTCATTTTCACAATGTGAGAAATGAAAATGCCTATATCCCATTCGAGTTCCCATTACCTGAGTTCTTTTTAGTTTCTGCACCCACCAGTTGGCATAGAATCATTTGATTAGGTTGGAACATTGCAAACATGTAACATGAATAAGTAAAAAACTTTATCTACTCTGGTACCTCAAGTTTACTGCACGACATGGAAAACAAACCCACAAGATATGCTCACAGTTATTGCTACATCTCAAAACTGTTTTTGTTTAAATTTCTTCAGGTATCCTTCATTTTTGTACTGTGTAATAATCAATAAGATGGGGGCAATTTTTGTGACACATATAAGCTCTTTCCATTTTAGCAATGCAAGGGTGCTAGAGTCACTTACTTTCAAAAAGACATAGCACTTAAAGAATACAGTTATGAAGTGGGATGGTTTTATATTTTATATTTCAATCATGAATCTTATGATTTTATTTCTGTATGTACTACTTTTTCTATGTTAGCTGAGACAGCACAGGCAGCTCAGATCCTAATCCAGGCCATCCCAGTCTGTTGTGGATGAGAGGGCCTGGGAAGTGAGTCAGTTGTTGTTCGCTGATGATACAGCACTGGTGGTTGATTCGGGTGAGAAACTGCAGAGGTTGGTGACTGAGTTTGGTAAAGAGTGTGAAAGGAGAAAGTTGGAGAGTAAACGTGAATAAGAACAAGGTCAGGTTCAGTAGGGATGAGGGACAAGTTAATAGAGAGGTAAGTTTGAATGGATAGGGGTGAAAGAATACTTCCCACGCATTCCTCGCGTGTCGTAGAAGGCGACTAGAGGGGACGGGAGCGGGGGGCCAGAAATCCTCCCCTCCTTGTATTTTTTAACTTTCTAAAATGGGAAACAGAAGAAGGAGTCACGCGGGGAGTGCTCATCCTCCTCGAAGGCTCAGACTGGGGTGTCTAAAATGTGTGTGGATGTAACCAAGATGTGAAAAAAGGAGAGATAGGTAGTATGTTTGAGGAAAGGAACCTGGATGTTTTGGCTCTGAGTGAAACGAAGCTCAAGGGTAAAGGGGAAGAGTGGTTTGGGAATGTCTTGGGAGTAAAGTCAGGGGTTAGTGAGAGGACAAGAGCAAGGGAAGGAGTAGCAGTACTCCTGAAACAGGAGTTGTGGGAGTATGTGATAGAATGTAAGAAAGTAAATTCTCGATTAATATGGGTAAAACTGAAAGCTGATGGAGAGAGATGGGTGATTATTGGTGCATATGCACCTGGGCATGAGAAGAAAGATCATGAGAGGCAAGTGTTTTGGGAGCAGCTGAATGAGTGTGTTAGGTTAGGTTAGGTTAGGTTAGGTTAGGTTAGGTTAGGTTAGGTCTCCCACTTCTCCTCGTTCCCTCCACCTCCGACACATATATCCTCTTGGTCAATCTTTCCTCACTCATTCTCTCCATGTGCCCAAACCATTTCAAAACACCCTCTTCTGCTCTCTCAACCACGCTCTTTTTATTTCTACACATCTCTCTTATCCTTATGTTACTTACTCGATCAAACCACCTCACACCACACATTGTCCTCAAACATCTCATTTCCAGCACATCCATCCTCCTGCGCACAACCCTAAACATAGCCCACACCTCGCAACCATACAACATTGTTGGAACCACTATTCCTTCAAACATACCCATTTTTGCTTTCCGAGATAATGTTCTCGACTTCCACACATTCTTCAAGGCTCCCAGGATCTTCGCCCCCTCCCCCACCCTATGATCCACTTCCGCTTCCATGGTTCCATCCGCTGCCAGATCCACTCCCAGATATCTAAAACACTTTACTTCCTCCAGTTTTTCTCCATTCAAACTCACCTCCCAATTGACTTGACCCTCAACCCTACTGTACCTAATAACCTTGCTCTTATTCACATTTACTCTTAACTTTCTTCTTTCACACACTTTACCAAACTCAGTCACCAGCTTCTGCAGTTTCTCACATGAATCAGCCACCAGCGCTGTATCATCAGCGAACAACAACTGACTCACTTCCCAAGCTCTCTCATCCTCAACAGACTTCATACTTCATTATTATTATTATTATTATACTTTGTCGCTGTCTCCCGCGTTTGCGAGGTAGCGCAAGGAAACAGACGAAAGAAATGGCCCAACCCCCCCCATACACATGTATATACATACGTCCACACACGCAAATATACATACCTACACAGCTTTCCATGGTTTACCCCAGACGCTTCACATGCCTTGATTCAATCCACTTCATATATATACATATATATATATATATATATATATATATATATATATATATATATATATATATATATATATATTATCCCTGGGGATAGGGGAGAAAGAATACTTCCCACGTATTCCCTGCATGTCATAGAAGGCGACTAAAAGGGGAGGGAGCGGGGGGCTGGAAATCCTCCCCTCTCGTTTTTTTTTGATTTTCCAAAAGAAGGAACAGAGAACGAGGCCAGGTGAGGATATTCCCTCAGAGGCCCAGTCCTCTGTTCTTAACGCTACCTTGCTAACGCGGGAAATGGCGAATAGTATGAAAGAAATATATATATATATATATATATATATATATATATATATTTTTTTTTTTTTCATACTATTCGCCATTTCCCGCATTAGCGAGGTTGCGTTAAGAACAAAGGACTGGACCTTTGAGGGAATATCCTCAAATGGCCCCCTTCTCTGTCCCTTCTTTTGGAAAATTAAAAAAAATGAGAGGGGAGGATTTCCAGCCCCCCGCTCCCTTCCCTTTTAGTCGCCTTCTACGACACGCAGGGAATACATGGGAAGTATTCTTTCTCCCCTATCCCCAGGGATATATATATATATATATATATGGTGTGGGAGGAAAGTTGTTAGAAGCAGTGAAAAGTTTTTATCAAGGATGTAAGGCATGTGTACGTGTAGAAAGAGAGGAGAGTGATTGGTTCTCAGTGAATGTAGGTTTGTGGCAGGGGTGTGTGATGTCTCCATGGTTGTTTAATTTGTTTATGGATGGGGTTGTGAGGGAGGTGAATGCAAGAGTTTCAGAAAGAGGGGCAAGTATGAAGTCTGTTGGGGATGAGAGAGCTTGGGAAGTGAGTCAGTTGTTGTTCGCTGATGATACAGCGCTGGTGGCTGATTCATGTGAGAAACTGCAAAAGCTGGTGACTGAGTTTGGTAAAGTGTGTGAAAGAAGAAAGTTAAGAGTAAATGTGAATAAGAGCAAGGTAATTAGGTACAGTAGGGTTGAGGGTCAAGTCAATTGGGAGGTAAGTTTGAATGGAGAAAAACTGGAGGAAGTAAAGTGTTTTAGATATCTGGGAGTGGATCTGGCAGCGGATGGAACCATGGAAGCGGAAGTGGATCATAGGGTGGGGGAGGGGGCGAAAATCCTGGGAGCCTTGAAGAATGTGTCGAAGTCGAGAACATTGTCTCGAAAAGCAAAAATGGGTATGTTTGAAGGAATAGTGGTTCCAACAATGTTGTATGGTTGCGAGGTGTGGGCTATGGATAGAGTTGTGCGCAGGAGGATGGATGTGCTGGAAATGAGATGTTTGAGGACAATGTGTGGTGTGAGGTGGTTGGATCGAGTAAGTAACGTAAGGGTAAGAGAGATGTGTGGAAATAAAAAGAGCGTGGTTGAGAGAGCAGAAGAGGGTGTTTTGAAATGGTCTGGGCACATGGAGAGAATGAGTGAGGAAAGATTGACAAAGAGGATATATGTGTCGGAGGTGGAGGGAACGAGGAGAAGTGGGAGACCAACTTGGAGGTGGAAAGATGGAGTGAAAAAGATTTTGTGTGATTGGGGCCTGAACATGCAGGAGGGTCAAAGGAGGGCAAGGAATAGAGTGAATTGGATCGATGTGGTATACTGGGGTTGACGTGCTGTCAGTGGATTGAATCAGGGCATGTGAAGCGTCTGGGGTAAACCATGGAAAGCTGTGTAGGTATGTATATTTGCGTGTGTGGGTGTATGTATATACATGTGTATGGGGGTGGGTTGGGCCATTTCTTTCGTCTGTTTCCTTTGCGCTACCTTGCAAACGCGGGAGACAGCGGAAAAAAAAAAAAAAAAAAAAAAAAAAAAAAAAAAAATATATATATATATATATATATATATATATATATATATATATATCTGGGGGTGGATTTGGCAGCGGATGGAACCATGGAAGTGAATCACAGGGTGGGGGAGTGTTGAAGAATGTGTGGAAGTCAAGAACGTTATCTTGGAAAGCAAAAATGGGTATGTTTGAAGGAATAGTGGTTCCAACAATGATATATGGTTGCGAGGCGTGGGCTATAGATAGAGTTGTGCGGAGGAGGGTGGATGTGCTGGAAATGAGATGTTTGAGGACAATATGTGGTGTGAGGTGGTTTGATCGAGTAAGTAATGAAAGGGTAAGAGAGATGTGTGGTAATAAAAAGAGTGTGGTTGAGAGAGCAGAAGAGGGTGTTTTGAGATGGTTTGGTCACATGGAGAGAATAAGTGATGAAAGATTGACAAAGAGGATATATGTGTCAGAGGTGGTGGGAACGAGGAGAAGTGGGAGACCAAATTGGAGGTGGAAAGACAGAGTGAACAAGATTTTGAGTGATTGGGGCCTGAACATGCTGGAGGAAGAAAGGCGTGCAAGGAATAGAGTGAATTGAAATGCTGTGGTATACCGGGGTCGACGTGCTGTCAATGGATTGAACCAGGGCATGTGAAGGGTCTGGGGTAAACCATGGAAAGTTCTGTGGGGCCTGGATGTGGAGAGGGAGCTTTGGTTTCGGTGCATTATACATGAAAGCCAGAGACTGAGTGTGAACAAATGTGGCCTTTGTTGTCTTTTCCTGGCACTACCTTGTGCACATGTGGGGGGAGAGGGATGTTATTTCATGTGTGGCAGGATGGCAACGGGAATGAATAAGGGCAGACAGAATGAATTATGTATACATGTATATATCTGTGTGTGTATATATATGTATACGTTGAGATGTATAGGTATGTATACGTGCGTGTGTGGAGGTGTATTTATATACATGTGTATGTGGGTGGGTTGGGCCATTCTTTCGTCTGTTTCCTTGCGCTACCTCGCTAATGCAGGAGACAGCGACAAAGTATAATAATAAAAAAAAAAAAATAATATATATACCCTGGCCTGAGCCAGTTACCCATTTTATGGACCAGCTCCTAGGGGTGGAGGAACAGCTGGGTTGACTGTGGACCGATGGCTGCAACCAGGATTTAAAGCTATGCACTCAACCCAAGGTGGCCCTTGAAAGTGTCACGGTCAGGAACGCTAACTGCTACACAACGGGAGTTCATAATATGCTTTTAACTTTAAATCTACAACTAATTCTGTATGAATATCTTATTTCTTAATGCACCTTTCACTGGGTATATTCACACTGATAGAATTTCCAGGCTCAATCATACAGGATACCAAAAAGGGCCAATGCACACAACACAAAAGTCTCTATTGCAGCCTTCCTACCCTAGTATCAAAAGTATCACAACCATCCCAAGAAATTGGAAATATAATAACAACAAATATATCATAAACATAGTTTTTAATTCTATCTCTACCATTTTCTTGTACTGAAGGGTACATTGCACCAATTGATTAACCTTAGAGGACATGAATAGATAAATGAGTTTTGACTATATCAAGCATTTCTTCCTTCTTTTTATAGGTGATTGTTCTTTGTAAGGTGTATCCAATGCAGAGTGACATAAAGTTTGTGGGTATAAACATAAAGATAGAGCTGAAGCTATACAAGTCCAAAAAAATTCAAAAGAAAAAATATAAAAAAAAAAGATGTGCAAACCAGATGGCAAAGTGCTTCTGCCAACAATATCATTTACCTGTAAACAGCAAGGGCACCAGCATGTACTACATGCCAAGGGACGGTTTAAGTGAATCACTTCATTTTGTGTGTTATCCAAAATCTTCATGTCAAATGGCCGCATTGGACCACAACACTGTCGAGTACAGCAATCTGTGTCTTCAGCAGCGAAATACACTTGCTGCCCTGCTGAGTTCTGTATCTTATACTTATTAGATGTTTCAAATCCAGTAAAGGCTGTTGAACACGGAAAAAAATTCTAGGATATTAGAAGACAGAGATGATGCAATATGCATAAATATATATCTATACTGTACATATGACTCCTGATGTGGGAAATGGCAATTAAGTATAATAATCATAATAATAATAATAATAATAATAATAATAATAATAACAATAATAATAACAATACTAACAATAATAATATCATAAGGGGTGTGTGATGTCTCCATGGTTGTTTAATTTGTTTATGGATGGGGTTGTTAGGGAGGTAAATGCAAGAGTTTTGGAAAGAGGGGCAAGTATGAAGTCTGTTGGGGATGAGAGAGCTTGGGAAGTGAGTCAGTTGTTGTTCGCTGATGATACAGTGCTGGTGGCTGATTCATGTGAGAAACTGCAAAAGCTGGTGACTGAGTTTGGTAAAGTGTGTGAAAGAAGAAAGTTAAGAGTAAATGTGAATAAGAGCAAGGTTATTAGGTACAGTAGGGTTGAGGGTCAAGTCAATTGGGAGGTGAGTTTGAATGGAGAAAAACTGGAGGAAGTGAAGTGTTTTAGATATCTGGGAGTGGATCTGGCAGCGGATGGAACCATGGAAGCGGAAGTGGATCATAGGGTGGGGGAGGGGGCGAAAATTCTGGGGGCCTTGAAGAATGTGTGGAAGTCGAGAACATTATCTCGGAAAGCAAAAATGGGTATGTTTGAAGGAATAGTGGTTCCAACAATGTTGTATGGTTGCGAGGCGTGGGCTATGGATAGAGTTGTGCGCAGGAGGATGGATGTGCTGGAAATGAGATGTTTGAGGACAATGCGTGGTGTGAGGTGGTTTGATCGAGTAAGTAACGTAAGGGTAAGAGAGATGTGTGGAAATAAAAAGAGCGTGGTTGAGAGAGCAGAAGAGGGTGTTTTGAAGTGGTTTGGGCACATGGAGAGAATGAGTGAGGAAAGATTGACCAAGAGGATATATGTGTCGGAGGTGGAGGGAACGAGGAGAAGAGGGAGACCAAATTGGAGGTGGAAAGATGGAGTGAAAAAGATTTTGTGTGATCGGGGCCTGAACATGCAGGAGGGTGTAAGGAGGGCAAGGAATAGAGTGAATTGGAGCGATGTGGTATACCGGGGTTGACGTGCTGTCAGTGGATTGAATCAAGGCATGTGAAGCGTCTGGGGTAAACCATGGAAAGCTGTGTAGGTATGTATATTTGCGTGTGTGGACGTATGTATATACATGTGTATGGGGGGGGTTGGGCCATTTCTTTCGTCTGTTTCCTTGTGCTACCTCGCAAACGCGGGAGACAGCGACAAAGTATAATAAAAAAAAAAAATATAATATTATCTTGTGGAGGCGAAGGTGAACATTTGTAGAGGTTTTCAGAGGTTTTCAGAAAAGAAGAGAGAATGTTGGGGTGAAGTGAGCTTGGAAAGGAGACTTGTGTGAGAAAGTACCACGAGAGATTGGGTGCAGAATGGAAAAAGAAGAGAGCAAACGACATAAGGAGAGTGGGGGAGGAATGGGATGTATTTAAGGAAGCAGTGATGGCTTGTGCAAAAGATGCTTGTGGCATGAGAAAGATGGGAGGTGGGCAGATTATAAAGGGTAGTGAGTGGTGGGATGAGGAAGTAAGATTGTTAGTGAAAGAGAAGAGAGAGGCGTTTGGATGATTTTTGCAGGGAAGTAGTGTGAATGACTGGGAGATGTATAAAAGAAAGAGGAAGGAGGTCGAGAAAGGTGCAAGAGGTGAAGAAGAGGGCAAATGAGAGTTGGAGTGAGAGAGTATCATTAAATCTTAGGGAGAATAAAAAGATGTTTTGGAAGGAGGTAAATAAAGTGCATAAGACAAGAGAACTAATAGGAACATCAGTGAAGGGGGCAAATGGGGAAGTAATAACAAGAAGTGGTGAAGTGAGAAGATGGAGTGAGTATTTTGAAGGTTTGTTGAATGTGTTTGATGATAGAGTGGCAGATATAGGGTGTTTTGGTTGAAGTGGTGTGCGAAGTGAGAGGGTCAGGGAGAATGGTTTGATGGTTTGGTAAACAGAGAAGAGGTAGTGAAAGCTTTGCAGATGAAAGCTGGCAAGGTGGCAGGCTTGGATGGTATTACAGTTGAATTTATTAAAAAAGGGGGTGACCATGTTGTTGACTGGTTGGGAAGGATATTCAATGTATGGTTCATGGTGAAGTTGCTTAAGGATTGGTGAAACACATGCATAGTGCCATTGTACAAAGGCAAAGGGGATAAAGGTGAGTGTTCAAATTACAGAGGTATAAGTTTGTAGAGTATTCCTGGGAAATTATATAGGAGGGCATTGATTGAGAGGGTAAAGGCATGTACGGAGCATCAGACTGGGGAAGAGCAGTGTGGTTTCAGAAGTGGTAGAGGATGTGTGGATCAGGTGTTTGCTTTGAAGAATGTATGTGAGACATACTTAGAAAAACAGATGGATTTGTATGTAGCTTTTATGGATCTGGAGAAGGTATATGATAAGAGTTGATAGAGATGCTTTGTGGAAGGTATTAAGAGTATATGGTATGGGAGGTAAGTTGCTAGAAGCAGTGAAAAGTTTTTATCAAGGATGTAAGGCATGTGTACAAGTACAAGAAGGAAGAGAGGAAAGTGATTTGTTCTCATTAAATGTTGGTTTGTGGCAGGGGTCCATGATGGCTCCATGGTTGTTTAATTTGTTTATGGATGGGGTTGTTAGGGGGTGAATGCAAGAGTTTTAGAGAGAGGGGCAAGTATGCAGTCTGTTGTGGATGAGAGGATTTGGGAAATGAGTCAGTTGTTGTTCGCTGATGATACAGCACTGGTGGCTAATTTGGGTGAGAAACTGCAGAAGTTCGTGACTGAGTTTGGTAACGTGTGTGAAAGAAAGCTGAGAGTAAATGTGAATAAGAGCAAGGTAATTAGGTTCAGTAGGGTTGAGGGACAAGTTAATTGGGAGGTAAATCTGAATGGAGAAAAACTGGAGGAAGAGAAGTGTTTTAGATATCTGGGAGTGGGTTTGGCAGCGGATGGAACCATGGAAGTGGAAGTGAATCACAGGGTGGGGGAGGGGGCGAAGGTTCTGGGAGCGTTGAAGAATGCGTGGAAGGCCAGAACTTCATCCCGGGGAAGCAAGAATGGGTATGTTTAAAGGAATAGTGGTTCCAACAATGGGCTATAAATAGGGTTGTGCATTAGAAATGAAATGTTTGAGGACAATATAAGGTGTGAGGTGGTTTGATCGAGTAAGTAATTAAAGGGTAAGAGAGATGTGTGGTAATAAAAAGTGTGGTTGAGAGAGCAGAAGAGGGTGTACTGAAATGGCTTAGTCACATGGAGGGAATGAGTGTGGAAAGATTGACAACGAGGATATATGTGTCGGAGGTGGAGGGAACGAGAAGTGGGAGACCAAACTGGAGGTGGTAGGATGGAGTGAAAAAGATTTTGAGCAACCCGGGCCTGAACATACAGGAGGGTGAAAGGTATGCAAGGAATAGAGTAAATTGGAACGACATGGTATATCAGGGTCGACGTGCTATCAATGGATTGAACCAGGGCATGTGAAGCATCTGGGGTAAATCATGGAAAGTTCTGTGGGGCCTGGATGTGGAAAGGGAGCTGTGGTTTTCATGCATTACGCATGACAGCTATCTCCTGCGTTAGCGAGGTAGTGCAAGGAAACAGACAAAAGAATGGCCTAACCCACCCAAATAAACATGTATACGCATAAACACCCACACACGCACATATACATAACTATACATTTCAATGTATACATATATACATACACAGACATATACATATATACATATTCATACTTGCTGCTTTTTTGGAAAAAACAAACAAACCTGGAGGGGAGGATTTCCAGCCCCCCGCTCCCTCCCCTTTTAGTCGCCTTCAACAACACAAAGGGAATACGTGGGAATTATTCTTTCTCCTCATTCTCAGGGAGAAATAATAATAATAATAATAATAATAATAATAATAATAATAATAATATACATCTAACTTTTTTCATACTTAGTCACTGTTTTCCCTATTAGTGTAGCAGCACCATCTATATGCATTTTTTTTAACACTTATTTACTGTTTCTAGCCTTAGCAAGGTAAAGCCAAGAGCAGATGAACATCAGCTTCAACTGCTCACATCCACTTTCAAGCTGTCATACACAATGCACTGAAACCATAACTCATCATCCAGATTCAAGCTCCTTAGAGCATTCCATGCTTTCTCTTGAATGCTCTCTATGCTCTAGTTCAGCCTACTAACAGCACACCAACCACTGTAAACCACATCAGTCCAATTCATTCTAGAATATCCAAGCATGCCTCTCATCCTCCTGAATGTTTAAGCCATAATATTTCAAAGCCCTTCTTACTTATTCATCCTTCAAACTCTCTTGAACTCCCCTTCCACTGGCTAACTTGTCTTCTGACACATAGATCCTCTTAGTTAAGTCTTTCTTTAATCGTCCTCTATACTTATTCAAATAATTTCAGCACATTCTGGTCAGCTTTCTTGATTGGACTGCCATTTGATACCAAAACTCCCTCTTATGTTGTCATTTCTTACGTAATGAACGCACCTCACACACCATACTGTCCTTAGGAATTTTAATTCCAGCACATCCATCCTCTTCCATTCTTTTGCATTCTGGTCCCCAAGGCTTACATCCATACAACACTGCCAAGACTATCAAACCTTTATGTATACCAATCTTTGCCCAAACAGGAAATTATTTCTTTCCACACATACTTCAATGTTCCTAAGACCTCAGAACCCCTCTCCCAACGTATGGCTCATATCAGCCTCTACAGTTCCATCTGATGCCATATACAATACCAAGAACCTAAACTTTATGAATAACACAGCTTTAACTTCCAGCCTCCATCTCTTTCATATCTGTCACTGTATACTCACTTTACTCTTATTCATTCACTACTTTTATACAATGCTCTTAAGAAATTAGTCAATTACATTGCATTAGTTTAGCACTGATACACACAATGGGCTATTCCAGATCCTGTCATTAGTCCACTGTTGAAGGCATTTACTCAGTTATCATTCACCTTTTTACCAATAATTTCCAAAATCTTCCATCAGAAAAATCCATATTTCTCAGTTTCCCTGTAATATTCAACTCATAGCACTTTACTCTCCACAGTCCACAGCTTGCATACATAGCAAAATATCACCGCACAGCAAGATTAGGTCATGGGCATCATTTGAAAGAGGGAAACAAAGGCAAAGAGAAACCTAAATCTTTCTGATTTTACCTTCTTCCCTTTTCTTAAAGAATTCAACTCACCTTCCATCAGTTCCACTTTCTGCTTAACGAGCAATTGGTCAATTTGTGTAAGGTATTCAAGGCCTGGGGGGCAGTTGCTTACAACAGGGGCAGGCATCCATCCTCCTGGAGAATATTACATAACAGAAAAATATTAATACCACATAACAATACAAGAGTGTGGTTGAGAGAGCAGAAGAGGGTGTTTTGAAATGGTTTGGTCACATGGAGAGAATGAGTGAGGAAAGATTGACCAAGAGGATATATGTGTCAGAGGTGGAGGGAACGAGGAGAAGTGAGAGACCAAATTGGAGGTGGAAAGATGGAGTGAAAAAGATTTTGAGTGATCGGGGTCTGAACATGCAGGAGGGTGAAAGGCATGCAAGGAATAGAGTGAATTGGAACAATGTGGTGTACCGGGGTCGACGTGCTATCAATGGATTGAACCAGGGTATGTGAAGCGTCTGGGGTAAACCATGGAAAGTTGTGTGGGGCCTGGATGTGGAAAGGGAGCTGTGGTTTTGATGCATTATTACATGACAGCTAGAGACTTAGTGTGAACGAATGTGGCCTTTGTTGTCTTTTCCTAGCACTACCTCGTACACATGAGGGGGTAGGGGGTTGTTATTTCATGTGTGGCGGGGTGGCAATGGGAATGAATAAAAGGCAGACAGTATGAATTATGTAAATGTGTATATATGTATATGTCTGTGTGTGTATATATATGTATACATTGAGATGTATAGGTATGTATATTTGCGTGTGTGGATGTGTATGTGTATACATGTGTATGTGGGTGGGTTGGGCCATTCTTTCGTCTGTTTCCTTGCGCTACCTCGCTAATGCGGGAGACAGTGACAAAGCAAAATAAATGAAATATAAACAATACAAGTTAAGTTCTGGGCTTAAACTGCATGCAACAATTTTTATGTACATCATATGATGCACTCATAAAAAGTTATGCAAGTTTCAATGTATTACGATGAACTGAAGTAATGTACAAAATTTTTACATTAGCTACTTCTACTGGAGGAAGTGAAGTGTTTTAGATATCTGGGAGTGGATCTGGCAGCAGATGGAACCATGGAAGCGGAAGTGGATCATAGGGTGGGGGAGGGGGCGAAAATTCTGGGGGCCTTAAAAAATGTGTGGAAGTTGAGAACATTATC
This sequence comes from Panulirus ornatus, assembly GCF_036320965.1. Classification (NCBI taxonomy): domain Eukaryota; kingdom Metazoa; phylum Arthropoda; class Malacostraca; order Decapoda; family Palinuridae; genus Panulirus; species Panulirus ornatus. The sequence goes on along the minus strand of NC_092254.1, from coordinate 221,400 downwards.
TCGGAAAGCAAAAATGGGTATGTTTGAAGGAATAGTGGTTCCAACAATGTTGTATGGTTGCGAGGCATGGGCTATGGATAGAGTTGTGCGCAGGAGGATGGATGTGCTGGAAATGAGATGTTTGAGGACAATGTGTGGTGTGAGGTGGTTTGATCGAGTGAGTAATGTAAGGGTAAGAGAGATGTGTGGAAATAAAAAGAGCGTGGTTGAGAGAGCAGAAGAGGGTGTTTTGAAGTGGTTTGGGCACATGGAGAGAATGAGTGAGGAAAGATTGACCAAGAGGATATATGTGTCGGAGGTGGAGGGAACGAGGAGAAGAGGGAGACCAAATTGGAGGTGGAAAGATGGAGTGAAAAAGATTTTGTGTGATCGGGGCCTGAACATGCAGGAGGGTGAAAGGAGGGCAAGGAATAGAGTGAATTGGATCGATGTGGTATACCGGGGTTGACGTGCTGTCAGTGAATTGAATCAAGGCATGTGAAGCGTCTGGGGTAAACCATGGAAAGATGTGTAGGTATGTATATTTGCGTGTGTGGACGTGTGTATATACATGTGTATGGGGGGGGGTTGGGCCATTTCTTTCGTCTGTTTCCTTGCGCTACCTCGCAAACGCGGGAGACAGCGACAAAGTATAATAAAATAAAAAAAAAAATAACTTCCCAAGGAACAGATCCACTGGATTTTTATAAAAAAAATTCATTTACTAAATTTCATTCAACTCTCATCATTAAAAACAATGAAAGAATCTTCATATTAAAGTATACAATACTGTTAGACACCATGGCTAGTGGGTTCTACTGATATGCAGAGAACATGAGCTAATTCATTTGTTATTCCTGGCCTGCTGCTATATGCTTATACCATTCTCTTTGTACCTGGAAACCTCTATGATTAACTACGAAATGCATTGATTTTACTGATACAGCCACATCTCCCTAATGATATCCAACCAACATCTGCTGTACACTATTTCCTGTTAATTTTGAGTGAGTCCACCTAATTCCACCTTTTAAACAAGCACTAATTTTTTTTACTAAAAATTCAAAATGATAAAAAAGATTAAAAATGAAATGTGATGATATTGAGGACTCATAAATACACTTTTAATTTACACATGTTTTTGTTAAATGTCACCCAAGTATAAGACCAAAATTATCTATCAAATCCTAGAATAAAAAAAAAAGCTGCACAAAGCAAAGCACGAGTTACAATACTGATTTGGTTTGGAAGCAGCATCCTTGTTTTCAAAGTTGATAACATTCTTGAAAATGTGCAACTGAGTACTATTCCTGGAGAAAAATAAACAGCAGACATTTTTTTCTTCATGAAATGAGGTAATTAGAAGTTTTCTCCAGTGCATGATTTGTTACAGCAACAAGGATCATCTACATAACCCAAGTTACTGTCTGTTACTTACTTACTTACTACCTCTTGTAATTCCCATAAATCTAATATCCTATCAGCCAGTTTATGTCTTACTTTTTGTGTTTGTGCAGGCTTTGCAATGCCCTCTAGCAGTATATCTACTTATCTTTTAACCTAGTAATCTAAACCATCATTTCCTCAGTGATTTATCTCAACAACCTATGAAACTATATGGCATCAAGGTATTATCTCCAAGTTTCCTTCTTTTGGTTTGCATCACTCCTGTTTTCTCATACCTCTTCCTCTGTGCCTCATCTATCTCTGTAATCTTTGATGAACTGAATCATCCTCTCCCTCCTTCCCTATTAAGAAAAGTTTCCCTCAGCATTCTGTCCTGTTTCTTATCCTCTTCCTCCTCATCAGTGATAACCTTTTTCATACAAATAACCAAATGCATCACATGGTAACAACTTAACACCATTACTCAACTTTCTTAAAATTTTCCATTTCTCTTGCTTGATGCAAATATCATCTTATTATAATCATCCCTATGAAGTTGGATTTGAAAAGATTTCCTCATAAGGAAGACAATTTATTTATTCATTTCGCTTTGTTGCTGTCTCCCGCGTTAGCGAGGTAGCGCAAGGAAACAGACGAAAGAATGGCCCAACCCACCCACATACACATGTATATACATACACGTCCACACACACAAATATACATACCTACACATCTCAACATATACATATATATACACACACAGACATATACATATATACACAAGTACATAACTCACACTGCCTTTATTCATTCCCATTGCTACCTCGCCACACATGGAATAACAAACCCCTCCCCCCTCATGTGTGCAAGGCAGTGCTAGGAAAAGACAACAAAGGCCACATTCATTCACACTCAGTCTCTAGCTGTCATGTAATAATGCATCAAAACCACAGCTCCCTTTCCACATCCAGGCCCCACACAACTTTCCATGGTTTACCCCAGACGCTTCACATGCCCTGGTTCAATCCATTGACAGCACGTCAAACCCGGTACACCACATCGTTCCAATTCACTCTATTCCTTGCACACCTTTCACCTTCCTGCATGTTCAGGCACCGATCACTCAAAATCTTTTTCACTCTGTCTTTCCACCTCCAATGTGGTCTCCCACTTCTTATTCCCTCCAACTCTGTCACATATATCCTCTTGGTCAATCTTTCCTCATTCATTCTCTCCATGTGACCACACCATTTCAAAACACCCTCTTCTGCTCTCTCAACCACACTCTTTTTATTACCACACATCTCTCTTACCCTATCATTACTTACTCGATCAAACCACCTCACACCACATATTGTCCTCAAACATCTCATTTCCAGCACATCCACCCTCCTGCGAACAACTCTATCCATAGCCCACGCCTCGCAACAATATAACATTGTTGGAACCACTATTCCCTCAAACATACCCATTTTTGCTTTCTGAGATAATGTTCTCGACTTCCACACATTCTTCAACGCTACGAGAACTTTCGCCCCCTCCCCCACCCTATGATTCACTTCTGCTTCCATGGTTCCATCCGCTGCCTGATCCACTCCCAGGTATCTAAAACACTTCACTTCCTCCAGTTTTTCTCCATTCAAACTTACCTCCCAACTGACTTGTCTCTCAACCCTACTGTACCTAATAACCTTGCCCTTATTCAATTTTACTATCAGCTTTCTTCTTTCACACACTTTACCAAACTCAGTCACCAGCTTCTGCAGTTTCTCACCCGAATCAGCCACCAGCGCTATATCATCAGCGAGCAACAACTGCTTCACTTCCCAAGTTCTCTCATCCACAAAGGACTGCATACTTGCCCCTCTTTACAAAACTCTTGCATTAACCTCCTTAACAACCCCATCCATAAACAAATTAAACAACCATGAAGACATCACACATCCCTGCCGCAAACCTACATTCACTGAGAACCAATCACTTTCCTCTCTTCCTACATGTAAACATGCCTTACATCCTCAATAAAAACTTTTCACTGCTTCTAACAAGTTGCCTTCCACACCATATATTCTTAATACCTTCCACAGGGCATCTCTATCATCTCTATCATATGCCTTCTCCAGATCCATAAATGCTACATATAAATCAATTTGCTTTTCTAAGTATTTCTCACATACATACTTCAGAGCAAACACCTGATCCACACATCCTCTACAACTTCAACTTCTGAAACCACACAGCTCTTCTCCAATCTGATGCTCTTTACATGCCTTCATCCTCTCAATCAGTACCCTCCCATATAATTTACCAGGAATACTCAACAAACTCATACCTCTGTAATTTGAGCACACACTTTTATCCCCTTTGCCTTTGTACAATGGCACTATGCAAGCACTCCGCCAATCCTCAGGCACCTCACCATGAGTCATACATACATTAAATAACCTTACCAACCACTCAACAATACAGTCACCCCCTTTTTAATAAATTCCACTGCAATACCATCCAAACCCGCTGCCTTGTTAGCTTTCATCTTCCGCAAAGCTTTTACTAACTCTTCTCTGTTTACCAAATCATTTTTCCTAACTCCCTCACTTTGCACACCACCTTGACCAAAACACCCTATATCTGCCACTCTATCATCAAACACATTCAACAAACCTTCAAAATACTTACACCATCTTCTCACATTTCCACTTCTTGTTATCACCTCCCCATTAGCCCCCTTCATTGAAGTTCCTATTTGTTCCCTCATCTTATGCACTTTATTTACCTCCTTCCAAAACATCTTTTTGTTCTCCCTAAAATTTAATGATACTCTCTCACCCCAACTCTAATTTGCCCTCTTTTTCACATCTTGCACCTTTCTCTTGACCTCCTGCCTCTTTCTTTTATACATCTCCCAGTCATTTGCATTATTTCCCTGCAAAAATTCAAATGCCTCTACAAACCCAACTTCGTTCTATTTTCATTTCTAGAGCTCAAAAATTTATCATTCCCCTTCATGGCTCTGTAATTACACCACTCAATACAGTAATCATCCTTGTTTTTATCACATTATCTTGAAATGCTTTCATCCACCCATCTTTCTAATGATTCATTCTCATCTTCATTCTTTATCTATCCTCCTAACTCCAACTATATCATACTATGTAAGTTATCTATATCTACAGCTCCTATTTTCTTTAACCTAACCTATATAAAATTGGGTCTAACATCCAAGCATCAGTGTTAAATTTCTCACAAACTTCACACATAATTTTGGCATTCACCAAATCTTTAAGTGAAAAGTTTGATTAAATTCAATTAAACCTCTAAAATGTACATTCACACTCCTAGGAAAATCAACATGCTAAATTTCATCATGTTAAGTGATTTAGTCAACAGGCCACAATGAAACAAAGTTAACTCTTAACATCTACATGCCATATTTCATCCAGATATTTCAAGTATCCGGATGGCTTGCATGCTTAAAGAAAGAGGACAGTGGTAGACAAATGAAGACAACACAAGATCAAACACATGGATGGAGATAGACAAAAAGATTAATAAAGAGGGTAATCATTGTAAGGCTCCTTCATTTAGGAAAGGGTTTCAATATCCTGAAAATGTCCTTTCATTCACCCTTTTACATAACATAAACAAAAGGATGTAACCCTAGTGCTTATACATAGTTAGGCCTACTATACAAAAATAAGTGAGAGTAATATCTAATGTACATGAAACACTATATACATGTATTTAGGGAAAACACCCATTGCTTAAAAAGAGCTCTACAAACACCCAACTAATATTCTAGTTGGGGTAACCCTAGTCAAGGTATTGCACATCATTTTACAGCTAACTGCATTTAGTTTAGTAGCCAAAGCAACTGTGCAGCTATGATAACATGCAGGACTATTCCTACTTTCGTTTATGAAGAAGAGAAAAATATGGGTTAAAATTTTGTGCTGCCTGAAGAGAAAGACTATAACATTTGCAGTGAGAAAATTAAGCAGATTATCTTGCTTTGGTTCAAGTTTAAATTACCTACCATATATTCTCTAAACTGGTGAAGAAGCCTTTAGTGAATGACTAAAATATTTACCAATCTAAAACAAGCAGCCTTCAGACACAAACCAAACGTAGCAAAATTAAAGAAAAAAATTAATATACTTAACTATATAAGAACTACTGCTAGTAACAAGTCAGGGGGCCCCTTTTCTGATATTATATACAACAATCCTTATGGAAAACTTAAGTTTTACTTACTTATGGCAGATAGATATTAAAGCAAGAGTATATCTATCCCCTTCCAAGAATCAATAAAATTTCTAAGTACACCACTGCATGAAAACATGCTTCAGTCTGAGGCCCCTTTTTACATCAAATATAATAATAAACATCTTAACAAAACCACAAAAGATACACAAATAAATTCTATTAAGAAATGCAAAATCTAATAAGCACTGTGTAAAACTTTAAGTCATTCAGGTGCCACAGCAACAGCAAAAAGCCGCATATTCTTGCATTAAAAAATCGCATACCTTGTTGACCTGGTTGTGGTTGCTGAACGTACTGACCAGGAGGCTGACTAATGGGTCCCTGAGGACCTACTCCTGGTGGGTAACCAGGTACTCCATACCCTAGGGATCAACAGTATCGTTTTATCATGGTACACACTGCCCAGAGCAGGAAATTCTAATGAGGATTATTGTCTAAGAGTGTTCAAATGAATTCTACTCTCAAGACAAATTCAGATTTTGATACTTTATCCCAGTATTAAATGAACTGTTCCCTTATCACTAAAACAAATACTTTGCTAACCTGAACTGCTTCAATGTTCATTTGTAGTACTTGAGTTTAAAAGATATTCTTAAAATCTCTTGAAAAATCTACCATTAATCGAAGACTGTAAAAACAAGTAATCTGATCTTAGAAATACCACTGTATTCATTTAATAAAAACGCTACTGACAATGAAAGATGCCAAGCACCACCTTCCCGGATTAAGTTGATGAGGCGTAGGTACTAACCTGGTTGTGCATAACCCATAGGTGGATACTGGCCATCTTGAGGATATCCACCAGGAGGAGGGTAAGGTTGTCCTGGAGGAGGGTATGGGCCGGGCTGTCCTGGAGAAGGGTATGGACCAGGCTGTCCTGGTGGAGGGTATGAGCCAGGCTGTCCCGGAGCAGGGTATGGCCCTGGCTGAGGATATGGGCCTGGTTGAGGATACTGGCCTGGGGCACCATAAGGTGGTGCACTTCCTGGGGCTTGAGGGCCATATACAATGTCGCCTGGCTGACTCATGTTTGGAGTTTCTAATACCTAAGTACTCTGAAAAAATAGATATCTTAACATCTATAAAGTCGTATCTCACATGTGAAAGAACATTCAAATTCCATAAAAAGCTGTAATGACTGATCATGGGAACTAATGCCTTTATCAGTGTCATGCATATATGTTATTACCTATTTGTACAGCAGGGGAAAAATCCTATTCATGGGTACCTATCCTCTGAACATAAGAGTGGTACAAGAATGGAAAAACACTACAAAATTAGAGAACTTTAAAGAGATGGGGCCCTACGAGAGTCACTCATTCCCGTACAGTACAATTAGGTAATTACACACACACAAGGATGTGAAGAAATATATCTTTAATGTACAGTGGATGAATGGAACAGAATGATATGGTTGGCAATGACAACATACATATAGTTAAGAAGTTGCATGATTGAGAATGTCCAAGAGATGGGTCCCAACGAGTGAAAAACTTCCTTCCTTTATGTAATCATGCAATCCTTACCAGTATGTAATCATACAAAGACACGCACACACACACACCTGAGAAGTGTTCCTTCATTTTATCATACATGTGTCTACAAAAAATTAAGGGAAACCTAAGAATATATGGAAAACAAAACCAATTATACTCCTCAACAAACATGTAAAAGGATAACTTCTGAAATAAAAATCTATCCATATTTCTACTACCGACATCACCATCACTTGGCAACAAAAAACAAGTTTTTGTACAAGGTTTAAAATGAATAATATAATTAGGAATTTTGAATTATATAAAAAAGAAGCTGTATCCGTAGAATATGGCTTCGGCTTGCACACCACTTCTTAATGACATGAAAGGAAAAACAATTATCATATCTGCCACAGATGATGATGTTCAACCTCATAGCCGTACACTTAAGCCTTGCTGAACTTACAATGGAATTTCTTTTCGGCTGAATCTAAAGGTTGCAGTCCACTGTTTATCCTGTTTCCAAGAGACGAAATCTAATGGAAATGTGCATCGTCATCTACTGATAAAATGCAGATCACAGTCTTTAATGATATGATAATAGACACTGCATACTGGCAGACTAAGTAAGGTAACCTTAAACAGCCTGCTAAGTCACATACCAGTATACAACCGACAAATACACCACAAAACTCTCCGCATTCAACAGCAAATATTTTCAGTAACAATGGCTTAATCTTTCCACATGTGGTTTCTTTTTTTCCAGAATACCAATCTTCACATCCATCCCCTTAACACTGTGTACTTTACACACGTGTTAGGAAACCTGTCAAATTCATGATGATGGAAGAAATGGATATCACACTATTTAAGCACAAAAGAAATGTCTCAAGTCCAATCAAAACATGAACAACTGTGATGGCACATAAACACACTTCAAAATAAAACACAGCGGTGTGCAAGTAGTCATGAAGTATATGGATAAAATCAACTATGCTACACTTCTTGGAATAGAATATGATGTAAATACATAATCATGCAACATGAGTCTATGGAATTAAATGTACAAATCCGCAACTACTAAAATAACGGTATATATATATATATATATATATATATATATATATATATATATATATATATATATATATATATATATATATATATATATAAAGTTCACATAGTAAGGTGATTCGTTTGGGATGTCTAGATACTCTCAATATCAATTCGGTTACAGATTAATAACTAAAAAATGTGGGTCTGGACGTTGTCTATGGACCTTGCTGATATAAATTTACTTCCCACGTAAACTGTCTCCCCATCTCTTGTTGGTGATTAGCTAGTTGCACCGTTAGTCTAACCTTCCATGCTGACTTTTAATTGACTCTAAAAATGTCAGTCACATGTTATCTTAATCAACTAACCTTCGGAATGCTTTCCTTGAAACGTGTGACATCGTTACTGGAAAGACGTACACAATCATAGCGTGATTAAACTATGTAGTGACACTTCACTAATAAGGGAGTCCGGATCTAGATTTTTCACTGCTGGCACACTTACCCACTGTCACTGCCAACACCCACGCGCTCCACTTCATATTTCTTCTGACTACAACAAACGAGTATTGTCACTGATACCATACGGTTTACCACACGTGACAACCTAACATACATAGCACATGCCATTTCACAGGGAAAGTCTTGAGAATTACCAGTCAAAAGCTACCCCTCACGTCCTCTATCACTTGCCAACGGTCACCATGGAGATGAGGGATGGAGGCAGAAGCGAAAGACGAGCAATGCGGAGGAACATCACGACTGCTTGTGCCTCCTACGTGTATCTAAAAAAAAAAAACCGACATAAATTCGAGAAGAATATTAACTAGAATGTTTTATGTCCAAGTATCATTTGTACAAAATGCGCGAAATATGAGGAACTCATAAATTATGAAAAGTTGTGTGAGTGCGTGGACAGACAAAAAGCCAGGCTATTCTGCGTGTGCGTCGCCGCATCCGAACCCAACGCCAGTGATGCCGACTTTCCTTTAATCTAAATTGAAATTCTTTACCTTTTAGAGCCGGAAGGACATATTCAATTTACGTCTTCTTTTCGGTAACAAAATTACATTGTTTTTTAATGTGTCGTACACATAAATGAATACTCAACAAATATTGCAATACAGAGTAACTGGCTACTTCTATGTTTGTGCGTACAGAACGGCGCCATGGTGTCCTACGAGGGAGTAACGAGACCTTAGCGAGAAAAATAACGAACATTCTGTGATTTTCTCCCTCAATCGTTTGCAAACACTTATAATATAATACGATAACTCCTCAGTTGCATGTGTAGTACTAAATTCAAGTCGACATCTCTTTACAAGTGTGAAATGGAGGCCAAAAAGAGGAAAGCTCGCTTTTCCGTTCACGAAATCGACGTCCTAGTTCACGAGGTGTATAAGAACAGAACGACGCTCTTCTCCAAGCTGTGCACCACAGTGTCCAACGAAAAGAAGATGACAGTTTGGCAGTCCATAACGGAGAGCGTTAACAGAGTGTGTACGGTTCAGCCACGGACTGCTGAAGAGGTGCGGAGGAAGTGGTATTACTATCTCAGCGACAAAAAGAAGGAAATCGCTCATCGAAATGTATCAAGGAAAACGGAGTGTAACCCACAGCTCCTGAAATACAATCCGGCCGACCTGAAAATCCTGGAACTTTTGAGTGAAATAGACGCTGCTGGGGGTGGCAGCGCCCTACACGGTGCAGTGGAAGGTCTAATTTGTGAGGTCGATGCTGAGGCCTTGTCTCTAAGACCATCCTCGGCATCCAGTGATTTTGACCCATCTGAAGAGCAACGTGGTCCCTCAGGACTTACGTCACCTGAGTCTTCGATACTCCAACTGCCACAAGAGAAAACCACTCCCGCAGGTACCTTATATGTCTCATTTCCTTTCGTTAATTTGTTACTGATGTGCTTAATGACATGCCTACATCTATCAATAAAAAATACTTCAATATCAAACGTTCGGGTAAATAAAAAATTTCTACGGTTGTTTACACCTCAACCTACAAGTCATATTTACCAACGTCACAGAAAAGATCCATTTGATAAGCAGCCGTCGGTTATTTGAATTAAATCAACATAATTCATCTTTGATTTTTTGTCTTACCTTTGGGCAATAACCTTATATATATATATATATATATATATATATATATATATATATATATATATATATATATATATATATATATATATATATTAATTTTTTTCATACTATTCGCCATTTCCCGCGATAGCGAGGTAGCGTTAAGAATAGAGGACTGGGCCTTTGAGGGAATATCCTCACCTGGCCCCCTTCTCTGTTCCTTCTTTTGGAAAATTAAGAAAAAAAAAAAAAAACGAGAGGGGAGGATTTCCAGCCCCCAGGCCCTTCCCTTTTAGTCGCGTTCTACGACACAGGGAATACGTGGGAAGTATTCTTTCTCCCCTATCCCCAGGGATATATATATATATATATATATATATATATATATATATATATATATATATATATATATATATATATATATATATCCCAGAGGATAGGGGAGAAAGAATACTTCCCACGTAGTCCCTGCGTGTCGTAGAAGGCGACTAAAAGAGAAGGGAGCGGGGGGCTGGAAATCCTCCCCTCTCGTTTTTTTTTTTTTTTTCCAAAAGAAATAACAGAGAAGGGGGTCAGGTGAGGATATTCCCTCAAAGGCCCAGTCCTCTGTTCTTAACGCTACCTCGCTATTGCGGGAAATGGCGAATAGCATGAAAGAAAAGATATATATATATATATATATATATATATATATATATATATATATATATATATATATATATATATATATATATATATATATATGAATATATTGGACAATCACATGTTTACCAAATGGCGTCCTAGCTTCGTCTCTTCGATGTATATCAACTGACTGTTATATTTCTCTCTTGTCTCTCCCCTGATGATGTGATTATTACACGAAAGTGCACTTGGGAACTTTTCGTGTTTCATTTTCCCCGTGGACTCATAGGAATATCTTGATCACGCGCAAAATTGTGATCCTTTCCAACATTATATATATATATATATATATATATATATATATATATATATATATATATATATATATATATATATATACTCAACAAACTTATACCTCTGTAATCTGAGCACTCATTCTTATCCTCTTTGCCTTTGTACAATGGTACTATGCACGCATTCCGCCATTCCTCAAGCACCTCACCATGAGTCATACATACATTAAATAACCTTACCAACCAGTCAACAATACAGTCACCCCCTTTTTTAATAAATTCCACTGCAATACCATCCAAACCTGCTGCCTTGCCGGCTTTCATCTTCCGCAAAGCTTTTACTACCTCTTCTCTGTTTACCAAATCATTTTCCCTAAACCTCTCACTTTGCACACCACCTCGACCAAGACACCCTATATCTGCCACTCTATCATCAAACACATTCAACAAACCTTCAAAATACTCACTCCATCTCCTTCTCACATCACCACTACTTATCAGCTCCCCATTAGCGCCCTTCACTGAAGTTCCCATATATATATATATATATATATATATATATATATATATATATATATATATATATGAGAAACTGCAGAAGCTGGTGACTGAGTTTGGTAAAGTGTGTGAAAGAAGAAGTTAAGAGTAAATGTGAATAAGAGCAAGGTAATTAGGTACAGTAGGGTTGAGGGTCAAGTCAATTGGGAGGTAAGTTTGAATGGAGAAAAACTGGAGGAAGTAAAGTGTTTTAGATATCTGGGAGTGGATCTGGCAGCGGATGGAACCATGGAAGCGGAAGTGGATCATAGGGTGGGGGAGGGGGCGAAAATTCTGGGAGCCATGAAGAATGTGTGGAAGTCGAGAACATTATCTCGGAAAGCAAAAATGGGTATGTTTGAAGGAATAGTGGTTCCAACAATGTTGTATGGTTGCGAGGCGTGGGCTATGGATAGAGTTGTGCGCAGGAGGATGGATGTGCTGGAAATGAGATGTTTGAGGACAATGTGTGGTGTGAGGTGGTTTGATCGAGTAAGTAACGTAAGGGTAAGAGAGATGTGTGGAAATAAAAAGAGCGTGGTTGAGAGAGCAGAAGAGGGTGTTTTGAAATGGTTTGGGCACATGGAGAGAATGAGTGAGGAAAGATTGACCAAGAGGATATATGTGTCGGAGGTGGAGGGAACGAGGAGAAGTGGGAGACCAAATTGGAGGTGGAAAGATGGAGTGAAAAAGATTTTGTGTGATCGGGGCCTGAACATGCAGGAGGGTGAAAGGAGGGCAAGGAATAGAGTGAATTGGATCGATGTGGTATACCGGGGTTGACGTGCTGTCAGTGGATTGAATCAGGGCATGTGAAGCGTCTGGGGTAAACCATGGAAAGCTGTGTAGGTATGTATATTTGCGTGTGTGGACGTATGTATATACATGTGTATGGGGGTGGGTTGGGCCATTTCTTTCGTCTGTTTCCTTGCGCTACCTCGCAAACGCGGGAGACAGCGACAAAAAAAAAAAAAAAAAAATATATTCGTCAAAATTAACTCCCTTGGTCAACAGCCATACTCAACTACTTTTCAATACGTCCCATCCTCCAACTTACATGTGTCGGGAATATATAATTTCATGTATCCATTCGTTACATGATGAAGCAGAGCTATATCTAAACAACAGTATCTTCATGAATATCCATAATGTTTAGAAACTGAAGTACAAAATTGTGAAAATAAAGTAATGTACTCTATTCTTTCCAATTAAACTAATAAAGTACGTATAATATACTGTACATATGAAAGGAAACTAAGTTTGTCACATATGTCTATGCATCCATTATACTAACATATACGTGTACAACTCCCAACATACACACAGTTCACTCAGGATACATGCGGACTCGGGAGAAAATTGGCTAACATTCTCCACACACACAAATGCCATTACCAACATGCTTGTATAGCTAAGCGCATACTTCACTTACCGACACATAAGGATTCGAGACGTAAACCCCGCCTCTGTGAAGAAAAGTCATAAATTTTCCGTAAATGTGACATTTACTTTCGCAAGGGTGTAATTATATATTTCCCTTACCATCAAGTGGAATTATACCATAATTATACTATTTAATGTAGGAGGCTAAATCACCTATGAATTATGGACAAAACATAAACTCCAAAATCGAGGTTATTTATTGAATAGGCTAATGTTACGCCAAACAGAACAAGGTTATTATACTGAAATTACACAGAATTTACGATGTAATGATTTACTTACGAGACAAAGTTTTTTAAAACCTAAGCTTATCAAAGTAATAAATGAGGTAACGATTAGGTTATTAAAATTCTAATTTGGTTACAAAATACGAAAATCAAAGCTATTATTAGCGTAGCCACCAATAGTCTACGGTACCCACAGTGATATTCATTAGGTTATGTTTAATAAATGAGAAAGCAATTAACTGGGATACATTTAGGATGCTAATTGTTTAATTTCCCATCCAAATTTATTGGACTTTTTTTTTTATATTATTTTCCGTTTACACGTCAGTATTTTCCTTTGAGTTCTCTCTCGTTTATAGACTTTCATTACATTCTTAAGCTGTTCTTTTCGCACGCTCCAAGTTATGAATGTATTTACAAGACTTTACCTCTTATGTTTCAGATCATCAAGCCGCAGCTTGTACACCAAAGATCACCACACATAAAGAATGGTTAGTTCTCTCTTGATATTACTAAGCCAACTGTTCGTCTTTTTATCTCCAATTTATAACACATAGTTCCTAACAACTGTTACATAACATGTATTACATCAAGGTTTACGGTTTAACTCTTTAGGTCGCGGGTCGAGTAAAATCTTGACAGATCTATTTATCTCTGTACTATCATTATTACATTAAATATTTATTATTACTATCTGAGAGTTTGTTGATGGATACAGTATAAGACCTTTCAGTATGAAAACTATGGTTACAAGAGTATAATTTAATTTTTACTTAAAATATTAACTTTTCTCTTGTGTACTGCTCGTATAAGTTGTAGGTTTTAGAAAGCATATTTTCTTCAGTAGCAGGGCTCAGATTACGAGGAATGAACGAACGAACGACCGACGCAGTAAAGAGGAGTCAGTGATTAGAAGGCATAACAATACATGCCTCTGCCAAAGAGAAATTGCGGAGTCTGTCAGCGGCTTTACATGAAAGGACTTCTGAAAGACCCAGTATAGTACAACTAATTATGAAATTAAGTTAAATGAATTGGAGGGCAACGAGCACGAATTCATGGGTGGGGAAAGATAAGTGGTATGGCGAAACACTATCCATAAAGACGAAAACACTTAAAGGATATATGGCGGTGTGTTAACGCGACGGGATGGTAAAGGGCAAATGAATGATAGGAAAACTTTGACTGTGAGAGAAGGAAGCAGTGGCAGAGAATAGAAGATTACTGAAAGAATATAAAAAAGTAAATATATGATTTTATCGAGGATGTAAGGCATGTATACGTGTAGGAAGAGAGGAAAGTGACTGGTTCTCAGTGAATGTAAGTTTGCAGCAGGGGTGTGTGATGTCTCCATGGTTGTTTAATTTGTTTATGGATGGGGTTGTTAGGGAGGTGAATGCAAGAGTTTTGGAAAGAGGGGCAAGTATGCAGTCTGTTGTGGATGAGAGAGCTTGGGAAGTGAGTCAGTTGTTGTTCGCTGATGATACAGCGCTGGTGGCTGATTCATGTGAGAAACTGCAGAAGCTGGTGACTGAGTTTGGTAAAGTGTGTGAAAGAAGAAAGTTAAGAGTAAATGTGAATAAGAGCAAGTTTATTAGGTACAGTAGGGTTGAGGGTCAGGTCAATTGAGAGGTAAGTTTGAATGGAGAAAAACTGGAGGAAGTAAAGTGTTTTAGATATCTGGGAGTGGATCTGGCAGCGGATGGAACCATGGAAGCGGAAGTGAATCATAGGGTGGGGGAGGGGGCGAAAATTCTGGGAGCCTTGAAGAATGTGTGGAAGTCGAGAACATTATCTCGGAAAGCAAAAATGGGTATGTTTGAAGGAATAGTGGTTCCAACAATGTTGTATGGTTGCGAGGCGTGGACTGTGGATAGAGTTGTGCGCAGGAGGATGGATGTGCTGGAAATGAGATGTTTGAGGACAATGTGTGGTGTGAGGTGGTTTGATCGAGCAAGTAACGTAAGGGTAAGAGAGATGTGTGGAAATAAAAAGAGCGTGGTTGAGAGAGCAGAAGAGGGTGTTTTGATATGGTTTGGTCACATGGAGAGAATGAGTGAGGAAAGATTGACTAAGAGGATATATGTGTCGGAGGTGGAGGGAACGAGGAGAAGAGGGAGACCAAATTGGAGGTGGAAAGATGGAGTGAAAAAGATTTTGTGTGATCGGGGCCTGAACATGCAGGAGAGTGAAAGGAGGGCAAGGAATAGAGTGAATTGGAGCGATGTGGTATACCGGGGTTGACGTGCTGTCAGTGGATTGAATCAAGGCATGTGAAGCGTCTGGGGTAAACCATGGAAAGCTGTGTAGGTATGTATATTTGCGTGTGTGGACGTGTGTATGTGCATGTGTATGGGGGTGGGTTGGGCCATTTCTTTCGTCTGTTTCCTTGCGCTACCTCGCAAACGCGGGAGACAGCGGCAAAAAAAAAAAAAAAAAAAAAAAAAAAAATATATATATATATATATATATATATATATATATATATATATATATATATATATATATTTATATATATATATATATTTTTTTTTTTTTGCTTTGTCGCTGTCTCCCGCGTTTGCGAGGTAGCGCAAGGAAACAGACGAAAGAAATGGCCCAACCCACCCCCATACACATGTATATACATACGTCCCCACACGCAAATATACATACCTACACAGCTTTCCATGGTTTACCCCAGACGCTTCACATGCCTTGATTCAATCCACTGACAGCACGTCTACCCCGGTATACCGCATCGCTCCAATTCACTCTATTCCTTGCCCTCCTTTCACCCTCCTGCATGTTCAGGCCCCGATCACACAAAATCTTTTTCACTCCATCTTTCCACCTCATATTGCTATGAGTCCATGGGGAAATGAAACACGATATGTTTCCAAGTGCACTTTCGTGTAATAATCACGTCATTAGGGGAGATACAAGAAAGGAATATGTCAGCTGATATACAACGAATAGACATAGCTAGGACGTCATTTGGTATATCGCTGTATATTGACTGAATTTTTTTTCTTGTATCTCCCCTGATGATGTGATCATTACACGATAGTGCACCTGGGAACTTGTGTTTTATATCCCCGTGGATTCATGGGAATATACTTGATCACGCGCTAAACTGTGAAAGCAATGAGCATTCCCTTCAATATAAGTCAGAATTTATTACTAAAATAATATAATTTTCCCCTGCAGCTTAGTCGCGAGACACGACGCGAACAACGTTAAATTTTTCCAGCCAAACGCGAAACGAGAACGATTATGCGCCAACGACAGCGTCTGCAGCGCTGAGTTACTACGGCTTGAGAAAAAACGCCTGGAGCTGCAGGAGTGTCAGCTACGCGTCCTAAAGGACATCCACAGACAAATGGAAGTGGACTCCCAAAGGAACCACTCCTTCCAGCAAGCCTTCCTGGAAATCCAGAGACAGAGACTAGAACTCGAGAGAGCGGCTACTCAGTAATTTTTTTCTTTCTTGTTCCTTTGTCTTCCATAATTGATGTATTATAAAAGCAAATACTAGAACAACTTGAAGTTTTTACAGATCCAAATGCATACTTTATTCATAAAGCGTCTGGTGGCGCCTAGAGTTCTACAAGGAAAAGTATCTTATCTTTATATATATATATATATATATATATATATATATATATATATATATATATATATATATATATATATATATATATATCAGGGGGCAAGGAGGGAAGTGAGAAGGGGATGGAGTGAGTATTTTGAAGGTTTGTTGAATGTGTTTGATGATAGAGTGGCAGATGTAGGGTGTTTTGGTCGGGATGGTGTGCGAAGTGAGAGAGTCAGGGAGAGTGGGGAAGAAAGAAAAGGTGGTGAAAGCCTTGTGGAAGATGAAATCCGGCAAGGCGGCGGGTTTGAATGGCATGGCAGTTGAATATATTATGAAAGGGGATGACTGTGTTGGGTTTGAATGGTATGGCAGTTGAATATATTATGAAAGGGGATGACTGTGTTGGGTTTGAATGGTATGGCAGTTGAATATATTATGAAAGGGGATGACTGTGTTGATTGGTTGGTAAGGATGTTCATTGTATGTATGGATCATGGTGAAGTGCCTGAGGATTGGTGGAATGCATGCATAGTGCCACTGTACAAAGGCAAAGGGGATAAAGTTGAGTGTTCAAACTCACAGGCATAAGTTTGTTGGGTATTCCTGGAAAACTGTATGAGGGTACTGACTGAGAGGGTGAAGGCACGAACAGATCATTAGATTAGGGAAGAGCAGTGTGGTGTGGTTTCAGAAGTGGCAAAGGATGTGTGGATCAGGTGTTTGCTTTAAAGAATGTACCTGGGAAACACTTAGAAAAACAGATGGATTTGTATGTAGCATTTATGGATCTGGAGAAGGCATGTGACAGGGTTCATAGAGATGCTTTGTGGAAGGTCTAAAGAATATATGGTGTGGAAGGTAAGCTGCTAGAAGCAGTGAGAAGTTTTTATCAAGGATGTAAGGCATAAGTACGAGCAGGATAAGAGAAGAGTGATTGGTTCCCAGTCTGCGGCAGGGGTGTGTGATGTCTCCATGGTTGTCTAAGTTATTTATGGATGGGGTGGTTAAGGGAATGCAAGAGTTTTGGAGAGAAAGGCGATAATGCAGTGTGTTGGGGATGAGAGGGCCTGGAAAGTGAGTCAACTGTTGTTCGCCGATGATACAGCATAGGTGGCTGATTCGAGCGAGAAACTGCAAAAGCTGGTGACTGAGTTTTAAAAAGTGTGTGAAAGGAGAAAGTTGAAAGTAAATGTGAATAAGAGCAAGGTTATTAGGTACAGCACGGTTGAGGGACAAGTTCGTTGGGATGTAAGTTTGAATGTTGAAAAGTTGGAGGAAGTGAAGTGTTTTAGATATCTGGGAGTGGACTTGGCAGCGAATGGAACCATGGAACCGGAAGTGAATCATAGGGTGGGGAAAGGAGCGATGAAGAATGTAAAGAGAGAATGTTATCTCGGTGATCAAAAATGGGTATACTTCCAACAATGTTATATAGTTGCGAGGCATGGGATGTAGAGACGGTTGTGCGGAGGAGAGTGGATGCGTTGGAAATATAATGTTTGAGAACAATAGTGGTGTGAGGTGGTTTGATCGAGTTAGTAACGAAAGGGTAAAAGAGATGTGTGGTAATAAAAAGAATACAGTTAAGAAAGCAAAAGAGGGTGTGTTAAAATGGTTTGGATATATGGAACGAATGAGTGAGGAAAGGTTGATAAAAGAGTATATATGTGTCAAAGGTGGTGGGAACGAGATGTGGGAGACCAAACTGGAGATGGAAGTATGGAGTGAAAAAGATTTTGAGCGATCGGGGCCTGAACATACAGGAGGGTGAGAGGCGTGCAAGGACTTGAGTGAATTAGAACGATATGGTATACCTGGGTCGACAGGCTGTCAATGGACTGAGCCAGGGCATGTGAAATTTCTGGGGTAAACCATGGAAAGGTCTATGGGGCTTGGATGTGGATAGGGAGCTGTGGTTTCGGTGCATTACACATAACAGCTAGTGACTGAGTGTGAACGAATGTGGCTTTTTTTGTATGTTTTCCTGGCGCTACCTCGCTGACGCACGGTGTAGCGGCGATGTTCCCTGTGGGGCGGGTTTGGCGCAGAGAATGGATGAAGGCAATCAAATATGAATGTGTGCATGTGTTTATATGTCTGTGTATGTGTATATGTTGATATGTATATGTAAGTTAATAAGCGTGTATGTATATATATGTGAATATGAGTATAGGGGTCTTCGTTTGTTTACTGGCGCTACATCGCTGACATGGCAAACTGCGAGGCAGGGGCTATAGAGAAGGTTGAACGGAAGTGGGTGGATGTGTTGGAAATGAGATGTATGAGGACAATATGTGGTGTGAGGTGGTTTGATCGAGTAAGTAATGAAAGGGTGAGATGTGTGGAAATAAAAAGGGTGTGGTTGAGAGAGCAGAAGAGGGTGTATTGAAATGGTTTGGACATATGGAGAGAACGAGTGAGGAAAGACTGACAAAGAGGATATGTTTCAGAGGTGGAAGGAACAAGATGTGGGAGACCAAATTGGAAGTGGACGGATTGAGTGAAAAAGATTTTGAGCGATCGGGGCCTGACCATACAGGAGGGAGAGAGGCGTGCAAGGAATACAGTGAATTGGAACGATGTGGTATACCGGGGTCGACGTGCTGTCAATGGACTGAACCAGGGCATGTGAAACGCCAGGGGTAAATCATGACAGGGCTTAAAAAACCAAAACGCAAATCATTATAATACATGACATACACAATAAAAGTGTATGTAGTCTTAGAATTACCTTTAATACCCCAAGATGTACTTACAACAAAACTGGATAACTGTTAAAACTTGAAGTTGACAGGCTTCATGGCCCTAACAGTTGATAAACCTAAACCCCAAATAAACAACCAATACATAGCAAAGAATATTCTCTTTTTATAAATATTAGTTTCGCTATGCACTCCCTACAGCTAGCTCGAAGCCATGCAAGATTATCAGTTACCTTCCATTAAAATTGTATGTCTTATTTTTTTCAATTCTTAGTCGCCGTTTCCCGAGAACGAGATACTGTACTATCAGGAACAGAGAGAAATATGGTCTCGTTGGCCCACATCCAATCTTTCTTTTGAAATGTACCGAAATCACAACCCTATACCAACCACGTTCCCTGGACCACTTCATAACCTCTGGTTCAATCCACTGACAGAAAGTCGCCCCTTGTATACCACATTGCTCCATTTCACTCCACTCGAGTATGCCTTGTGTCCTCCGGCGTGTTCAGGCTCTGAACACCCAACACCTTTTCCAATCCGTTCTTCTATATCAATTTCGACCTCATCCTTCTTTTCTCTTCCACTTCTAACTCATACTCCCTCTATGTCAACGTCTCCTCACGTCGTCGTAGTAGTAATTAATAATAATATTAATGATAATGATAATAATAATAATAATAATAATGGAAATAATAATAACAAAATCAATGTACGTCTTACTGAGATAACTATGGTCAAAGCAAGAAAGTACACAAAAAATACAAACGTGTTGTGTGAACTGGTCATACAAGGATGTCTCGTAAAAAAAAAAAAAAAGATTTTTTCCACGTGTTCGTGAGTCATCATCACCTGACTCATGACGTTTGCGGATTTCCCTGAATGGCCAGCGGCTTCTGACGTCATCGTCGCTCAATAAACCCGTCCCGAAAGGCAAAGTTATACCAACGTCGCCAGTGCAGTACTAAAAAAAATAAAATAAATAAACAAATAAATAAATAAATAAAAATAAAAAATCAAACTCCATATACTTTTTTATTTACAACTATAAGTTTTCAATTATCTACTTGTTATAATCCAGAATATGTTATGAAGGGTTCGTAACATATTATAAGGAAATATGGATTATGTTTCTCACCTTCCTTTTTCCCATACATGGATCAAGGTTTAATACTATAAGTGGTCAAACTGCGCAGCATTTAGGGAGATAGAAAAAAAAATGTTTTAGAATTTGCAAACGTTTTCTGCCTCTGAGGCAGGAAGTGTTTTCCAGGGCGGAAGTGGCGACGAATTCGTGCCTAACACATCGGTCAAGGTTATGGGAGCATGCGTCTTGGCTGGGACGCCAACACGTTAGACCCACTTCCCATTCTTGACACCGACTCGTACTGCCACTTCTGGCGCTGACCTTGGGCTGAGTAGTCGTTCCTGTGGTCTCGATCGATCTTGGAGTAATTCCCTCGGAAGACAAACCCTATAATCACGCCAATGGCAGCTCTTTCTAGAACCTATTATATATTACACTAGGGGGCAGACTAGCCCAGCTGTCTCATTGTAAATTATCACATTCACTCTAACAAACATTTCCTGTACAATCATATCATTACTAAAACACCCATCATTGAAATGAACTTAAAAAATCTAGATACAAGAATGGAATCTGTACTACATAGTAGAACAAAGGATGATTTGAATATCTTATCAGTCACTGTTACGACAAAAACTTCCAATATAACGATGCTAATATCTCAACCAATGCAACAATGTTAACAATATCACATCCCAATGCAACAATATCACACCCAATAAAACAATGTCAACATCACACCCAATGCAACAATGTTAACTATCACACCCAATGCAACAAATTCAACAATATCACACCCAATGCAACAATGTTATCAACATCACACCCAATGCAACAATGTTA
Organism: Panulirus ornatus; assembly: GCF_036320965.1. Lineage (NCBI taxonomy): Eukaryota > Metazoa > Arthropoda > Malacostraca > Decapoda > Palinuridae > Panulirus > Panulirus ornatus. The sequence goes on along the minus strand of NC_092254.1, from coordinate 199,816 downwards.
ACTATCACACCCAATGCAACAAATTCAACAATATCACACCCAATGCAACAATGTTATCAACATCACACCCAATGCAACAATGTTAACTATCACACCTAATGCAACAAATTCAACAATATCACACCCAATGCAACAAATTCAACAATATCACACCCAATGCAACAATGTTATCAACATCACACCCAATGCAACAATGTTAAGAATAACATAGCCAATGGAACAATGTTAACATCACAACCCAATGCAACAATGTTATCAATATCACAGCCAATGCAACAATATCAATATTACACCAAATGCAACAATGTTAACAATATCACTCCAAATGCAACAATGTAAACAATATCACACTAAATGCAAGTGTTAACAATATCACACCCAATGCAACAATGTTAACAATATCACACCCAATGCAACAATGTTAAAAATACCACACCCAATGCAACAATGTTAACAATACCACAACCAAATGCAACGTTAACAATATCACACCCAATGCAGCAATGTTCATATCACACCCAATGCAACAATTTTAACAATATCACAACCAAATGCAACGTTAACAATATCAAACCCAATGCAACAATTTTAACAATATCACACCCAATGCAACAATGTAAACAATATCACACTAAATGCAACAGTGTTAACAATATCACACCCAATGCAACAATGTTAACAATATCACACCAAATAAAACAATGTTAACAATATCACACCCAATGCAACGATGTTAATATCACATCCAATGCAATAATGTTAACAATATCACACCTAATGCAACAATGTTAACAATATCACACCCCAATGCAACAATGCTAACAATATCACACCCAATACAATATTAACAATATCACAACCAATGCAACAATGTTAACAGTATCATACTTAATGCAACAATGTTACCAACATCATGCAACAATGTTAACAATATCACACCCAATTTGATATTAAGAATATCACATCCAATACAACAATATTTACAATATCACACTCAATGCAACAATGTTAACAATATCACACTCAATGCAACAATGTCACACCCAATACAATCCTAACAATATCACAATCATTGCAACAATGTTAACAATATCACACCCAATAAAACAATGTTAACAATATCACATCCAATGCAACAATGTTAACAATATCCCACCCAATACAATATTAACAATACCACACCCAATACAATATTAACAATATCACATCTAATGCAACAATGTAAACAATATCAACCAATACAATATTAACAATATCACACCCAATGCAACAATGTTAAGAATATCATACCCAATGCAACAATGTTAACATATCACACCCAATACAACAGTTAACAATATCACACCCGATACAACAATGTTAACAATTTCACACCAAATAAAACAATGTTAACAATATCACACCCAATACAACAATGTTAACAATATCACACCCAATACAACAATGTTAACAATATCACACCCAATAAACAATGTTAACAGTATCACAACCAAAACAACAATGTTAACAATACCACATCCAATACAACAATGCTAACAATATCACACCCAATACAACAATGTTAACAATATCACACCCAATACAACAATGATAACAATATCACAACCAATACAACAATGTTAACAACATCATACCCAACTTTCCTCTAAGTTTTCGTTCAACTGACATGTTCATCTTTCTTGACCCTTGACATCTACTGCCTCTCCACTCTCATACATTTCCTTTATATCCTGCCATGCCATGGTCTTGCTTATAAATCGATGATCAAAATCGCTTGTAGCTCAACCAGGGTAACCCATAATGAACGACGGCACGACCCTTCATTGTAATGACCTGGTCAGGTCATAGGTCACATCATACGTGATGGTTATACCGTCGTGCTCAAATAACGTTGTGCTAAAAAGAGTTTTGTTTCAATTCTGAATCATGTTCGCCATGGCAGGGCCTACAAGTGATGGCCAGGAGTCTGGTTGACCATCAACTTAAAGTTGTAGGAGACAACGACTTAAAAGTCACCTTTAAGTATACAGGAAGACAAGATTAGGTAAGAATAATGAGTGATAGTTCGTATTGGGACATGTTAAAATATGTACAGTATACCGGTCATCTCCACCGGAAGAACACTTCTAACATCTCCCAGAACAGACATGTACAAACCGATACCAACATTGACGAGGTAACTATAGCACAGTTCTGGAAAATGGAAGAATTCCCGTGGAGAATTTAATTCTGTTTTAACCTCCTGAACATGTGATCACCCTCCAAGTTCTGAGAATGGCTGGTTATTTGGCCATTAAGCCTATCAACTGCCTCGGTCGTTAAGGCCGTCAGCTTCAATTCATAATCATCTAACTACCTATCGAAAACAAAAAAAAAAAAACGTGAACAACTTCTTCAACTGAGCATATTTTACTTTTGTTCAGTGGGGTAACCCGCTTATATTCACAGTGCAAGAACTGTCGGAGTTTTAAATCATTAGTTACAAAACCCCGTATCCTATACCTCAGATCAAAATCTCTGTAATACATAACTTCTGAAACGGTTTGAACACGTATCAAAGTCCACAATATTCCAACATCTCGAAAATTGCTGTTGATATGACAGTATCAATCATGCAATCGGCAATCAACATCCATTTTCCAGTGCATGTGTTGTAACTGCATTGTCTGACGTGCACACCATGCCTTACTAACCTTTACCAATACCTTTTTTTCCATCTTAGTGACATCCCATTTGTTGGGGAAACAAACCAAAGTCCGTCTCCTAACTTTTTAAACATTTACAGAGATGTAAATCCAACAAATGTACAACTTTATCCGTGGAACAAAACACGATCACAAAAACATAGTGACTGGGATTATATATATATATATATATATATATATATATATATATATTTTTTTTTTTTTTTTTTTTTTTTTTTTTTTTTTTTTTTTTTCATACTATTCGCCATTTCCCGCGATAGCGAGGTAGCGTTAAGAACAGAGGACTGGGCCTTTGAGGGAATATCCTCACCTGGCCCTCTTCTCTGTTCCTTCTTTTGGAAAAAAAAAAAAAAAAAAAAAAAAAAAAAAAAAAAAATATATATATATATATATATATATATATATATATATATATATATTTTTATACTTTGTCGCTGTCTCCCGCGTTTGCGAGGTAGCGCAAGGAAACAGACGAAAGAAATGGCCCAACCCCCCCCCATACACATGTATATACATACGTCCACACACGCAAATATACATACCTACCCAGCTTTCCATGGTTTACCCCAGACGCTTCACATGCCTTGATTCAATCCACTGACAGCACGTCAGCCCCGGTATACCACATCGCTCCCATTCACTCTGTTCCTTGCCCTCCTTTCACCCTCCTGCATGTTCAGGCCCCGATCACACAAAATCTTTTTCACTCCATCTTTCCACCTCCAATTTGGTCTCCCTCTTCTCCTTGTTCCCTCCACCTCCGACACATATATCCTCTTGGTCAATCTTTCCTCACTCATTCTCTCCATGTGCCCAAACCACTTCAAAACACCCTCTTCTGCTCTCTCAACCACGCTCTTTTTATTTCCACACATCTCTCTTACCCTTACGTTACTCACTCGATCAAACCACCTCACACCACACAATGTCCTCAAACATCTCATTTCCAGCACATCCATCCTCCTGCGCACAACTCTATCCATAGCCCACGCCTCGCAACCATACAACATTGTTGGAACCACTATTCCTTCAAACATACCCATTTTTGCTTTCCGAGATAATGTTCTCGACTTCCACACATTCTTCAAGGCCCCCAGAATTTTCGCCCCCTCCCCCACCCTATGATCCACTTCCGCTTCCATGGTTCCATCCGCTGCCAGATCCACTCCCAGATATCTAAAACACTTTACTTCCTCCAGTTTTTCTCCATTCAAACTCACCTCCCAATTGACTTGACCCTCAACCCTACTGTACCTAATAACCTTGGTCTTATTCACATTTACTCTTAACTTTCTTCTTCCACATACTTTACCAAACTCAGTCACCAGCTTCTGCAGTTTCACACATGAATCAGCCACCAGCGCTGTGTCATCAGCGAACAACAACTGACTCACTTCCCAAGCTCTCTCATCCCCAACAGACTTCATACTTGCCCCTCTTTCCAAAACTCTTGCATTTACCTCCCTAACAACCCCATCCATAAACAAAGTAAACAACCATGGAGACATCACACACCCCTGCCGCAAACCTACATTCACTGAGAACCAATCACTTTCCTCTCTTCCTACACGTACACATGCCTTACATCCTCGATAAAAACTTTTCACTGCTTCTAACAACTTTCCTCCCACACCATATATTCTTAATACCTTCCACAGAGCATCTCTATCAACTCTATCATATGCCTTCTCCAGATCCATAAATGCTACATACAAATCCATTTGCTTTTCTAAGTATTTCTCACATACATTCTTCAAAGCAAACACCTGATCCACACATCCTCTATCACTTCTGAAACCACACTGCTCTTCCCCAATCTGATGCTCTGTACATGCCTTCACCCTCTCAATCAATACCCTCCCATATAATTTACTAGGAATACTCAACAAACTTATACCTCTGTAATTTGAGCACTCACTCTTATCCCCTTTGCCTTTGTACAATGGCACTATGCACGCATTCCGCCAATCCTCAGGCACCTCACCATGAGTCATACATACATTAAATAACCTTACCAACCAGTCAACAATACAGTCACCCCCTTTTTTAACAAATTCCACTGCAATACCATCCAAACCTGCTGCCTTGCCGGCTTTCATCTTCCGCAAAGCTTTCACTACCTCTTCTCTGTTTACCAAATCATTTTCCCTAACCCTCTCACTTTGCACACCACCTCGACCAAAACACCCTATATCTGCCACTCTATCATCAAACACATTCAACAAACCTTCGAAATACTCACTCCATCTCCTTCTCACATCACCACTACTTGTTATCACCTCCCCATTTGCGCCCTTCACTGAAGTTCCCATTTGCTCCCTTGTCTTACGCACTTTATTTACCTCCTTCCAGAACATCTTTTTATACTCCCTAAAATTTAATGATACTCTCTCACCCCAACTCTCATTTGCCCTTTTTTTCACCTCTTGCACCTTTCTCTTGACCTCCTGTCTCTTTCTTTTATACATCTCCCACTCAATTGCATTTTTTCCCTGCAAAAATCGTCCAAATGCCTCTCTCTTCTCTTTCACTAATACTCTTACTTCTTCATCCCACCACTCACTACCCTTTCTAATCAACCCACCTCCCACTCTTCTCATGCCACAAGCATCTTTTGCGCAATCCATCACTGATTCCCTAAATACATCCCATTCCTCCCCCACATCCCTTACTTCCATTGTTCTCACCTTTTTCCATTCTGTACTCAGTCTCTCCTGGTACTTCCTCACACAGGTCTCCTTCTCAAGCTCACTTACTCTCACCACCCTCTTCACCCCAACATTCACTCTTCTTTTCTGAAAACCCATTCAAATCTTCACCTTAGCCTCCACAAGATAATGATCAGACATCCCTCCAGTCGCACCTCTCAGCACATTAACATCCAAAAGTCTCTCTTTCGCGCGCCTGTCAATTAACACGTAATCCAATAACGCTCTCTGGCCATCTCTCCTACTTACATAAGTATACTTATGTATATCTCGCTTTTTAAACCAGGTATTCCCAATCATCAGTCCTTTTTCAGCACATAAATCTACAAGCTCTTCACCATTTCCATTTACAACATATCTGGGGATAGGGGAGCAAGAATACTTCCCACGTATTCCCTGCGTGTCGTAGAAGGCGACTAAAAGGGGAGGGAGCGGGGGGCTGGAAATCCTCCCCTCTCGTTTTTTTTTTTTTTTTTTTTTTTTAATTTTCCAAAAGAAGGAACAGAGAATTGGGCCAGGTGAGGGTAGTCCCTCAAAGGCCCAGTCCTCTGTTCTTAACGCTACCTCGCTAATGCGGGAAATGGCGAATAGTTTGAAACAAAGAAATATATATATATATATATATATATATATATATATATATATATATATATATATAAAGGAAGTTAAATCGCTATACAAAGTGCTGAGAGCCATTATACCCCAAGGGCGGAGCCTGGTAAGTATAAGGTTACAAATGCACCCAAGTCAGCAGGCCATTGATAAAATACTTGCATCTATCTATAACAGAAACGCATTACCTGAAATCACTTAAAGTTCTCTTAAAATAAAGTTATCATTAATCACTGATTTTTTCTTAGGAATACCAAAAGTCTTCGGGGGTCTTCACCTCCACAACCCAGGTTTATCCCTGCTTAGACGTATTTGTAATTTTTAATTAAGTGTACCACCATACGAAATAATTCAAAAACAGATACTAAAATCTTTATTAGGAACTTGTAATAGACTGCAATACGTTGACATATATAATCATTACTTGCAGAATGATCAATCTATCTACAAGGCCATTTCTTAGTGAAACCTAAATACTGACTCAGCCGAAATTTACCTACTTTTCTAACTTAACCGGATTAATATACACAGCCTTACAATACTGACTAGTATACACAGCCTTGCAACACTGATTAATATACATAGCCTTACAATACTGATTAATATACAGAGCCTTACAATACTGATTAATATACACAGCCTTACAATACTGATTAATATACGCACTAACAATACTGATTAATATACACAAACTTACAATACTGATTAACATACACAGCCTTACAACAGATCAATATACACAGCCTTACAATACTGATTAATATACACAGCCTTACAATACTGATTATTAGACACAACCTTACAGTACTGATTAATATACACAGCCTCACAATACTGATCAATATACACAGCCTTACAATACTGATTAATATACACAGCCTTACAATAGGTTAATATACACAGCCTTACAATAGATTAATATACACAGCCTTACAATACTGATCAAAATACACAGCCTTACAATACTGATTAATATACACAGCCTTACAATACTGATTAACATACTCAGCCTTACAATACTAATTAACATACACACTTGCAATGCTGATTAATATACACAGCCATACAATATTGATCAATATACGCAGCCTCACAATACTGATTAATATACAGACTTACAATATTGATTAATATACACAGCCTTACAATATTGATTAATACACAGCCTTACAATGCTGATTAATATACAAAGCCTTACAATACTGATTAATATACAAAGACTTACAATACTGGTTAATATACTCAGCCTTACAATACTGATTAATATACACACCCTTACAATACTGATTAACATACAAAGACTTACAATACTGGTTAATATACACAGCCTTACAATACTGATTAATATACACAGCCTTACAATAGTGATTAATATACACATCCTTACAATACTGATTAATATCCACAGCCTTACAATACTGATTGATATACACAGCCTTACAATGCTGATTAATACACAGCCTTACAATACTTGTTAACATACACATCCTTACATTACTGATTAATATACACAGTCTTACAAAACCGGGGTTGACGTGCTGTCAGTGAATCAAGGCATGTGAAGCGTCTGGGGTAAACCATGGAAAACTGTGTAGGTATGTATATTTGCGTGTGTGGACGTATGTATATACATGTGTATGGGGGTGGGTTGGGTCATTTCTTTCGTCTGTTTCCTTGCGCTACCTCGCAAACGCGGGAGACAGCGACAAAAAAAAAAAAAAAATACACATCCTTTCAGAACTGATCAATATACACAGCCTTACAATACTGATTAAAGTACACAACCGTACAATACTAATCAATATACAGAACCTTACAATACTGATTACTATACACACTTACAATACTGATCAATATACAGAGCCTTACAATACTGGTTAATATACAGACTTACAATAGCCATTAATAAACACAGCCTTACAATACCGATTAACATACACAGCCTTACAATACTGATTAATAAACACAGCCTTAAAATACTGATTAATATACACAGCCTTCCAATACTGATTAATATCCACAGCCTTACAATACTGATTGATATACACAGCCTTACAATGCTGATTAATACACAGCCTTACAATACTTGTTAACATACACATCCTTACATTACTGATTAATATACACAGCCTTACAAAACTGATTAATATACACAACCGTACAATACTAATTAATATACACAACCTTACAATACTGATTAATATACACAGCCTTAAAATACTGATTAATATACACAGCCTTACAATACTGATTAATATACACAGCCTTACAATACTTGCTAATATACACATCCTTACATTACTGATTAATATACACAGCCTTACAATACTTGTTAATATACACATCCTTACATTACTGATTAATATACACAGCCTTACAACACTGATTAATGTACACAGCCTTACAATACTGATTAATATACACAACCTTACAATACTGATTAATATACACAGCCTTACAAGACTGATTAATATACACAACCGTACAATAGTAATTAATATACACAGCCTTACAATACTGATTAATATACACAGCCTTACAAGACTGATTAATATACACAACCGTACAATACTAATTAATATACACAGCCTTACAATACTTGTTAATATACACATCCTTACATTACTGATTAATATACACAGCCTTACAAGACTGATTAATATACACAACCGTACAATGCTAATTAATATACACAGCCTTACAATACTGATTAATGTACACAGCCTTACAATACTGATTAATAAACAAAGCCTTACAATAGTTTGATAAACTTGGAATATAACTGAACTCTGACACGTGATTCACAGTAAGTACCATTTGAACTGATTCATTCATGCATACATCATCTCCTACTGTTAATTCTTTGTTCATAACGTCATGAACTATGTATGACGCATGAACCTTAGAGATAATTAACACGAACCGTTATGAGCTTGGCTTCAACCATGTAGCGGTTCCCGTCCCCCATGACAGATCTATTGTGTTAATCATTCTCATTATCGTTATCACAGCCGAAAGTGGGATGTAATAAAGAAGTCTAAATCAATGTAATCTCTTTGTGTGTGACACAAGGGAAAGTACCTTAACGAAAAATTGTTTTCCATAGCGTTGGTGGTTGAGAGGTAAGCGTTGCCACAGCAACAACTAAAACACAATTACTCACACATTAAATCAATACTGGTACTATAAGAGATAAGTAAGATGCTCTTATATGATGGTCTCGGACTGACGCTCTAATTCTTTATCTGAACTGGAAATACAAGCGAATGAGGTAAATGAAATGTCACAGAAAGTTCACTTAATTTCAATGGCAAGATTTCGTAAAATATATATATATCAAAAAGACCCTAATATAAGTGACATGGCATTGTTGCAAGTTTATGAAAGTCATCTGAGAAGAGTATAAGTACAAAAACATCATATATATATATATATATATATATATATATATATATATATATATATATATATATATATATATATATATATACATGGCGGCTGCAGTACTAGTAGGTTTGTGAGAACTTGTTTTCGACGACTCACTGAGGAAATGCTCACATGAACGTGAGTATAATGTATACTTCAATCAAGATTTCCAAGAATTCATAGCATAAAAATACAGTACAAAGTTAACGCGTTATATCCCCATTCCTCGCCATGTGGTACTGCACAGAGATAATCAAAAGCACATACGAAGATTACGAGGGAGCATTGAAAACATGCTTCACTACGGGAGAAAAGACGAACAACAACAATACTGCTACTCACCCTTGAACAGTACAGCGTGGCTGGCTTTCCTCTGGGCCCCTACAACGCTATCTATTTTTAGCCATTGGAACCACAAGAGCTGGATGCCCTAAGTCTTGCTCATAAAGTGATCATAAAAACTTTTGAGAGGGTGAAAAATGAACTCTCAAACGTCGAGTACCGTTGATACGTCGTCATTTGATTTGTGTATACAATGCCTACAACGGGGAGAAGGTATTTTCTAACAATTAGTCGCGTTCATCGATCATTTTTTGTTACAAACTGGCACTCAATGCTAACCCACACCTTACCGCGTACTAGACCTGTCAGTTTTATCAATCATTAACTCAGTAATGCTCTACAAATTAAACTCCAAGACCCTCGCGTTTCCAAGCTCAGCAAACCTTTCGGGCAAAAATGTCAAGGTCTGAGGCAACAGCAAGGGCTAACAGCAATCTTTTGTCTATCTTTATTCAGCCTCATTAAAGTAAATCTTTCTTCCTCGCCTCAAAACATGACCATAAATCAAAATGATTACCAGCCCTCTTTTATCTTATCGCTCCTCAACCTAAGGGAATTATACACCTGTAGCGTCACTCCATGACTGTATTCCATTTTTGGCGGTAACGTCACAAGATGCCGTTGTGATTCTCATGAAGCGGCTGACCACGAAACACTTGGTATATCAATAAAACGAAGCGTTATGGAACGTGTGAATTCTTTTTACGACTGCTACACATATCTCGACTCAAACATCCCCTTGTCCTACAAAGGATGTTTTGCAGTTCTCCAAGATAACTTTGGGTTGACAGTACTTAAGGAATCTGGTCACGTAATCAAACCGAGAACAAGGTTACAATGTACTTTTCTGTCACAATTCTTCCCTCTTCATGCGAGTCGGTCTATGTCGATTAAGTAGTAAGATCAAATATCACGGCAACATCAGCACCTCCGCGTATACCTAATCTTTGATAATAGTTTAAAGTGATATTTTGATTTCAACTTGTAAAAGAAAGACTCAAGAATGAGTATATTTTTCTCTATGAAAAGCTTTATAGGATAAAGTTAGTAGTTAGGGATTCTCAAGCATGATACTTCAATCGTTATACATCAAATGTTGAATTCAAATCATTAACATGGTTTTGAAACCATCGTTTGTACTGTCTATGTGGTATACTAATCTTTTATTTACACGATATGCAAACATGTAAGGAAATATTAAAGTGAGTGATTTCGCCCTTTACATGGTTCAGCCCAAAGCAAATACGAGTGATTATCTTCCATACGACAACAGTACCATGCAGGCCAAGGCTGGGTAAGGTTAGACTACAATGGACTAGGTTGTGTTACGTTATGACTTTCACATGGGGGTGGTAGTCGCCACAAGGTCGACCTAAAGTGCCGGGACCGGGACCGTGTACCTCGCCTGTAGTGGCTGAAGGTCTTCAAGATCGACCTGGTTCGCGCCTTCCATAATATTCCTGTTAAACCCACAACCACCCATACGACATCCTTCTTCGACCTATACGAACTTCGCTAGAAGCCTTACGGATTAAGACTCCTGCAGCCCAAGGCTGTTCTACTTTTAGTAGCAGAAAAATGTAGACTCATCTGGAGTAAGTTCTTTGACGGGACTGTTACATTCCATCACATATATGCAGTCCCGACAAATGTGACTTCACTCTTTGTAGCCTAAAGCATGCAGGATTCGGTAACACATCTGAACGCTCTCTCTCTTATATATATATATATATATATATATATATATATATATATATATATATATATATATATATATATATATATATATATATGAAAAACCTACCACGGAAAGAAATGTCTTACCCCTTAATGAACTGTAGTTGTCAACATACTGCTTCAAATATCACCATGTGTATGGCGATTTGTACCAAAATATAATGAAATTCACAGACCCAAGTGAATGAGTACTTCGCCCTCCCCAAACAACCTTGCGTAATACCAAATGTAACAAATGAAGTAATACTCACCTTTTGGGTAACAACCTTATTATATTGTGGTTATGATAGCAGTCCCACAGAAGTTCTAAAAAAACGAAATTGTCTCCAATTCAGCGCAGATTGTAGGAGCGAGAGCAGCGCAACGTTGCTCGTACGGTAGTTGGAGGTACACTGGGAGGCGTGACGATGTCAGATGTCTCCATAGGATCACATAACCTACGCGTAGATTATCGTTATTATCTTAACGTCTGGAATACCTATTGCAAATAATGCATGCAGAATACATGCTCACTTGAGATTTTGATTGGTTGAAATAATTATGAATTAATCGCCGTCTGCGGAAGTGTCCTCCAATCAGCCCGCAGGAGAAATGGTGGCATTACATTGCTTTCGTATCTTCAATGATTTGCTAACTAGTTAAAAGTGAATCGGAAACAATGCTCATTTGCAGGTAATCTAAATCACGTTATTCCCTGCGGGTAACGCTACGATGTTTGTATGCTGCTGGCTGTCAGCATATGGATTTAACCACAGATGCGTGGAGTGGTTAATCTGGCATCCTCAACCGCGAATTAAATATATATCCTATCGAAATGGAACTGTTGTAGTGATTTGTCACTACACATGCGGTCTATATAATCTATAGGATAGAAATGTATCAGTTATGCATATCGATAACGCTTTAATTAGGATATTTATAAAGACCTTGTCGAAACTGACACGGAATTTTTCGTTTCGTTCATATTTAGCCAAGAAGTTCCAAATCGTTCGTAACATTTATACATTAAAAATATTTCAATTATTTGGGATAAATTGAAAACAAACATTTTCAAAGTAAGAAAGCTTTTTGTTTATTAAAAGATTAAAAATAACATAAACGCTTGATGACGTCATCGAGCGCGATGTTCAACTGTTGAAGCACAACACCGACACGGCCGCGGAAGTGAAATCACGTATGAACACCGATCATCTATCAAACCTCACATGCCTGAGGATATTCCACCATCATAGATATCACGCATACTGTATGTAATCAAGAGAGCAGTTTACCGCTGGGTGAAAAGGATAGAAGAAACTCACAACATAAGCCTACCGAGTGGTCGTCAGCCACAAGCCACCACAGCTGAGGAGGATCAACTCATCCTTGAAACAGCCAGGCGAAGCCCCCCTTACTACAGCAGTAGAACTCAAAAACAAAACAGGATGTCGGTTTGGGATCCAGTCAATAAAAAAAGAATACACAAAGCTGGACTCCGCTACAGGAACACTGCTACCAAGCCGTTTCTGACACGAAAACAGAGTGGTTAGGATTCGCATTGAAACGTCACTGCAGCAGGGCGACCAGTTTTGGAAAGCACGTGTATGGTGTGTTATCTTCAAAATGAATACCATGTATTTGAATTAATTGTTGTCATTAGTTTTCCTTGATAAGATGAAACAGTTCTCTAATTATTAATATTACTGAAGTGAAGGAAAGAGCCACTATTATGCCGATAAAAAAAAAAATAGATTTTTCCTTACGGCATCTCAGAAAATGACGGTTAGAATGGATCATCTGATGGTTGGACTGCCCTGCTAATACCATTGCCTGGGTCAGACGGCCTCTATGAATTGCTTGAAGCAGTTTGAAGTTGCGTGTTACATTATTCCTAAGAAAATTATTAGAATGTCAGCTAGCGAGTGGACTGTCCTGCTGGTGCTAAGTCTGTCTAAAGAGTTGCCTGCAGTAGTCACAAGTCGCGTTACATTATTCTTCTCTCTACCTATATATATATATATATATATATATATATATATATATATATATATATATATATTTTTTTTTGCTTTGTCGCTGTCTCCCGCGTTTGCGAGGTAGCGCAAGGAAACAGACGAAAGAAATGGCCCAACCCCCCCCATACACATGTATATACATACGTCCACACACGCAAATATACATACCTACACAGCTTTCCATGGCTTACCCCAGACGCTTCACATGCCTTGATTCAATCCACTGACAGCACGTCAACCCCGGTATACCACATCGCTCCAATTCACTCTATTCCTTGCCCTCCTTTCACCCTCCTGCATGTTCAGGCCCCGATCACACAAAATCTTTTTCACTCCATCTTTCCACCTCCAATTTGGTCTCCCTCTTCTCCTTGTTCCCTCCACCTCCGACACATATATCCTCTTGGTCAATCTTTCCTCACTCATCCTCTCCATGTGCCCAAACCACCTCAAAACACCCTCTTCTGCTCTCTCAACCACGCTCTTTTTATTTCCACACATCTCTCTTACCCTTACGTTACTCACTCGATCAAACCACCTCACACCACACATTGTCCTCAAACATCTCATTTCCAGCACATCCATCCTCCTGCGCACAACTCTATCCATAGCCCACGCCTCGCAACCATACAACATTGTTGGAACCACTATTCCTTCAAACATACCCATTTTTGCTTTCCGAGATAATGTTCTCAACTTCCACACATTCTTCAAGGCCCCCAGAATTTTCGCCCCCTCCCCCACCCTATGATCCACTTCCGCTTCCATGGTTCCATCCGCTGCCAGATCCACTCCCAGATATCTAAAACACTTCACTTCCTCCAGTTTTTCTCCATTCAAACTCACCTCCCAATTGACTTGACCCTCAACCCTACTGTACCTAATAACCTTGCTCTTATTCACATTTACTCTTAACTTTCTTCTTTCACACACTTTACCAAACTCAGTCACCGGCTTCTGCAGTTTCTCACATGAATCAGCCACCAGCGCTGTATCATCAGCGAACAACAACTGACTCACTTCCCAAGCTCTCTCATCCCCAACAGACTTCATACTTGCCCCTCTTTCCAAAACTCTTGCATTTACCTCCCTAACAACCCCATCCATAAACAAATTAAACAACCATGGAGACATCACACACCCCTGCCGCAAACCTACATTCACTGAGAACCAATCACTTTCCTCTCTTCCTACACGTACACATGCCTTACATCCTCGATAAAAACTTTTCACTGCTTCTAACAACTTTCCTCCCACACCATATATTCTTAATACCTTCCACAGAGCATCTCTGTCAACTCTATCATATGCCTTCTCCAGATCCATAAATGCTACATACAAATCCATTTGCTTTTCTAAGTATTTCTCACATACATTTTTCAAAGCAAACACCTGATCCACACATCCTCTACCACTTCTGAAACCACACTGCTCTTCCCCAATCTGATGCTCTGTACATGCCTTCACCCTCTCAATCAATACCCTCCCATATAATTTGCCAGGAATACTCAACAAACTTATACCTCTGTAATTTGAGCACTCACTCTTATCCCCTTTGCCTTTGTACAATGGCACTATGCACGCATTCCGCCAATCCTCCCTCCCCTTTTAGTCGCCTTCTACGACACGCAGGGAATACATGGGAAGTATTCTTTCCCCCCTAGCCCCAGGGATAATATATATATATATATATATATATATATATATATATTATTTATTCATATTTATTATACTTTGTCGCTGTCTCCCGCGTTTGCGAGGTAGCGCAAGGAAACAGACGAAAGAAATGCCCCCCCCCATACACATGTATATACATACGTCCACACACGCAAATATACATACCTACACAGCTTTCCATGGTTTACCCCAGACGCTTCACATGCCTTGCTTCAATCCACTGACAGCACGTCAACCCCGGTATACCACATCGCTCCAATTCACTCTATTCCTTGCCCTCCTTTCACCCTCCTGCATGTTCAGGCCCCGATCACACAAAATCTTTTTCACTCCATCTTTCCACCTCCAATTTGGTCTCCCTCTTCTCCTTGTTCCCTCCACCTCCGACACATATATCCTCTTGGTCAATCTTTCCTCACTCATCCTCTCCATGTGCCCAAACCACTTCAAAACACCCTCTTCTGCTCTCTCAACCACGCTCTTTTTATTTCCACACATCTCTCTTACCCTTACGTTACTCACTCGATCAAACCACCTCACACCACACATTGTCCTCAAACATCTCATTTCCAGCACATCCATCCTCCTGCGCACGACTCTATCCATAGCCCACGCCTCGCAACCATACAACATTGTTGGAACCACTATATATATATATATATATATATATATATATATATATATATATATATATATATATATATATATATTTTTTGTTGTTGTTGTTCGCTGATGATACAGCGCCGGTGGCTGATTCATGTGAGAAACTGCAGAAGCTGGTGACTGAGTTTGGTAAAGTGTGTGAAAGAAGAAAGTTAAGAGTAAATGTGAATAAGAGCAAGGTTATTAGGTACAGTAGGGTTGAGGGTCAAGTCAATTGGGAGGTAAGTTTGAATGGAGAAAAACTGGAGGAAGTAAAGTGTTTTAGATATCTGGGAGTGGATCTGGCAGCGGATGGAACCATGGAAGCGGAAGTGGATCATAGGGTGGGGGAGGGGGCGAAAATTCTGGGAGCCTTGAAGAATGTGTGGAAGTCGAGAACATTATCTCGGAAAGCAAAAATGGGTATGTTTGAAGGAATAGTGGTTCCAACAATGTTGTATGGTTGTGAGGCGTGGGCTATGGACAGAGTTGTGCGCAGGAGGATGGATGTGCTGGAAATGAGATGTTTGAGGACAATGTGTGGTGTGAGGTGGTTTGATCGAGTGAGTAACGTAAGGGTAAGAGAGATGTGTGGAAATAAAAAGAGCGTGGTTGAGAGAGCAGAAGAGGGTGTTTTGAAATGGTTTGGGCACTTGGAGAGAATGAGTGAGGAAAGATTGACCAAGAGGATATATGTGTCGGAGGTGGAGGGAACGAGGAGAAGAGGGAGACCAAATTGGAGGTGGAAAGATGGAGTGAAAAAGATTTTGTGTGATCGGGGCCTGAACATGCAGGAGGGTGAAAGGAGGGCAAGGAATAGAGTGAATTGGAGCAATGTGGTATACCGGGGTTGACGTGCTGTCAGTGGATTGAATCAAGGCATGTGAAGCGTCTGGGGTAAACCATGGAAAGCTGTGTAGGTATGTATATTTGCGTGTGTGGACGTATGTATATACATGTGTATGGGGGGGGTTGGGCCATTTCTTTCGTCTGTTTCCTTGCACTACCTCGCAAACGCGGGAGACAGCGACAAAGTATAATAAAAATAAAAAAAAATATATATATATATGTGTGTGTGTGTGTGTGTGAGTGTGTGGAGCAGTTTCCCAAATTTTTTGGGCGAGTAAACAGAATGTTTAGGCCTGGCGACCCTTGGGGCGAAAACAGTTTGTTTCTTCAATTAGTTTTATCCGATAAATGTTCCTGAATCTTACTTTAACTTAAAAATCAATAAACTTCTATATTTCTTATGTTAATCGAAAAAAATAAATGGCACAACTTCATGCAAATGTAATTTATTGTAAAATTAGGAAAAGAAAAACACTTTTGTCTGGCAACTGTGACGCTGATTCATGAGTGAGTATTTCTGATTATTGAATCTTTGCTTATAAAGTCAGTAAACTGAAATTATGTTTACTATGATGATGCTTTTCTATGATAAAACAAATGACAGGTATTTGGTAATTTCTTTCTTCAGGTTTACTTCATTGCAAAATTTTGAATGAAAAAAGTATTTTAGTGGCTACCGTGGTTTGTTTTATGAGATAATTCTTCCAGATTTGGCACTGATAGATAGAGCACGGTGCAAATCTTGCTTAGAATTAAGATGGTTCCTTGCTTTAGTGCTGAACCTCACAAGAGCAGAAAATCCTAGTTCACAGAGGTGTATGGTTTGAAAAATGGAGATACTTATCAGCCTCACGAGTCAGAATGGGCTTATCCTTGAGTTGAGCCCAAAATTCAGGGTTCGTGAGACTAAAAACATTGTTTTTTTATCTGATTTTCTTGAAGATCTATAAATTCTTGAAAACCAGAGATATCTCCAACTTCAGTGACGTTCACTCTTAACATATTTCTAACCCATCAGTAATGAAATAGGTCGACATTTTCTGGCACATATCTTTCCATTTCCTCCTTGAAGCTTCTTCAAATTACCTCGAAAAGCCACTTTAACATCAGCAAAGGCTATTTCTGATGGATCTTCCAGCACTGCACTCAGTTATGGAAAAACAGCTGTATTTCCCTGGCTAATCTTTCTCTCCAAAGTGCAAGTTTTTTCTTGAATGAGGATTTTTTTTTTTACTTATGTCCATCATAGTTTGATTTCAGCCTTGCAATATCTGAGTTCAGTTCATTCAGGAGCCTGAGGATGTCGCCAAAATTAGCTAGCTTTGCCACCCAAGCAGGATCTTTGAAGCAGTCGGCCAACTTGAACTTCTTCTTTTAAGAGAAAAACTTCTATATTAGTTTTTAGTTCAAAAACCCATCCAAAAATGTGCCCTCGAGACAGCCAGTGGACATAAGATCGGAAAAGTAAGTTCTGGTGATGTGATCCCATCTCCTCACATACTTTATGGAAAATGCATGAGTGTTCAAAGCTCTGGCTTTGATAAAATTCACAGTTTGGATAACATCATTCAGAACCACATGGATTTCCAGCAGGAGAGGTTGAAAGGCCAAGTTTTCCCAATGTAAGAAACAGTGATTATTATATCAGGGTTTTCTCTTAATTCGAGTGATAAAACCTACATGACTTCCCATTATAGATGAAGCTCCATCGGTACACAGCCAAACAATTCAACCAATTATGTTTCTTGAAAAAATTGTTCATAACAGATGTCTCCTCCAGTGGTGGTGGTTGACAAGGCACTATAGATTGGAAATTCCTCTAGAATTCTGTCATCTCTGTAACTCACAAAAACCATGAGTTGAGGTTCGCCAGCAATGTCCACAGATTCATCTATCTGCAATGAAAACTTTCCAGCTTTTTACCAATGCCACAATTAGTTTATTCAAAATATCGGATGACTCGAGATTAATTCAACGTCTGATGCTGTTGTTAGAATGTGGCAGCAATCCAACCTCTTACCAACATCTGCTCCACAAGTAGTTTTCACCATAGCTATTACTGCTGGTTTTACCAGCTCCTCTCCAATGTTATGAGGCTTTTTACATCTTGCAAAGTGCAATGCCACTTAAAATGACTCCAAGGAAGCTTTTTCCAAAGAAAAAATTGAGCCTGAAGGAGCATCAGTCCGACTTTGTTTTAACTGTTCTTCCTTATCCTTCAAGTAACTTAGTGGCTCTTCAGCAAAGTTTGGATGAACTGAACACAAGTGATGTTTTGGTTTGTTTTCCTTCATAGATTCACTGGTGAGAACTTGCAGGCACTGGACACACAGGAGACATTCCCTTATCTCTCGCTCAGCTCAGTGAAGCGGCATTTCAGAAACTCAGGATTATACTGCAATTGTTGTTTGCGTTGAGCCATTGTTCCCTTTGGAATTCAAATGTGAAATGAAATATCTTTTTTTTCATATGTATTTGCCATTTCCCGCATTAGTGAGGTAGCGTTAAGAACAGAGGACTGAGCCTTAGAAGGAATATCCTCACTTGGCCCCCTTCTCTGATCATCTTTTCAAAAATTAAAAAAATGGGAGGGGAGGATTTCTAGCCTGCTGCTCCCAAAATGAAAATATATTTATTTTACCTATTCATTATACTTAACTGCCTTCTCCCACATTAACGAGGTAGCGCAAGGAAACAAATGAGGAATGGCCCAACCCACTCACATACACATGTATATACATAAACACCCACACACGCACATATACATTTCAACGTATACATACATATACATTCCTATAAGTCCATGGGGAAAATGAAACACAATAAGTGGACTCATAGGAATATACTTGATCACACACAAAATTGTGATCCTTTCCATACATACACATACACAGAAATATACACATGTACATATCCATACTTGCTGCCTTCATCCATTCCCATCGCCACCCCACCACACACAAAATAGCATTCCCCCCCTCCAGCGAGGCAGCGCCAGGAAAAGAATAAAAGGCCACCTTCGTTCACACTCAGTCTCTAGCTGTCATGTGTAATGCACCAAAACCACAGCTCCCTATTCACATCCAGGCCCCACACACCTTTCCATTGTTTACCCCCTATGCTTCACATGCCCTAGTTTAGTCCATTGACAGCACGTTTCCAGGAAAAACTGATAAAGGATGGGAAAGCATTTTTGTATGTATTAAACTTACTCCTTATATCATTAAAAAAAGCCATGCCTAAAGAGTAGTAACAGTTTTTCACGTCACATTAATAAAATGATCTTTTCTTTCTTTCAAACTATTCGCCATTTCCCGCATTAGCGAGGTAGCGTTAAGAACAGAGGACTGGGCCTTTGAGGGACTACCCTCACCTGGCCCAATTCTCTGTTCCTTCTTTTGGAAAAAAAAAAAAAAAAAAAAAAAAAAAAAAAAAAAAAAAAAAAACGAGAGGGGAGGATTTCCAGCCCCCCGCTCCCTCCCCTTTTAGTCGCCTTCTACGACACGCAGGGAATACGTGGGAAGTATTCTTGCTCCCCTATCCCCAGGGATAAATTATTAGAAATATGATTAATTATTATATGCAGATAAATAAATAAATAAAATTAAGATGTGAAGAATGGAAAGTATATCATGCAACACAGCTCTGTAGAAATGGGAATAAAGAGAAGAAACTGGTTTACAGTCACTCATAACTGTGCCACTAAGTACATAATTAGGTCAAGATACATTAAATATTGATTACTGTAAGAGCTTTTGAAGGCTTTGATAGTCACTGTGGAGAAGGACAGAGAACATGCTTATTAACTTTGTCTGTGAGGGAAGAAATAGCATCCATTACTTCATCAAGACGAGTTTCTAGGCCAGAAAGATGATGGTTAGCAACTGCATGCTCTTTCTCAAGAACCACATCCTTTGCAGCCTCAATCTGGGTCTCCTTAAGATGGAATGAATGACAGTCACAAATGCAAAAGATGGTGAGTTTGGTCGCACATCACTGCACATCTTAGCTACTCGCTGGAAGAACAATGAGGATAATTTTAAAGCATGCCTTGATGCTCTTCTGTCTTGTAAGATACTTCTAACCAAGAATCAGGCTTCACACAAAGGTAATCCATTACTTTCAAATGATAGTACATAATTTCATAAAGGAAATTACAAAAATTAAATGTGCACTAAGTGATGGAGTTTCCAGATCATGCCAACCATTTAAGGGTTGAAGGTCAGTAGCTAAAACACTCATCATTCCCAGCAGATAAACATACTTTTCATTCCTGTATATAGTTTTAAGTATCTGTTACTTGTTGCTCTTAATATTTACCTGTGCAACACTAACCTTATCAACACCAATAATGGTGTTAACAATAACTTATTTAATACAAACATATTTAGAAGCAACTAATGGTAAAATATGTATGGTTAATTAAGTCACCAATCTGAATATTAAGGTTTATTGAAAAACTTTCAAGTGAAGGTTATGTCACATAAAATGATTACAAGAAAAGGTATATTACATGAATCTAAAATAAAAACTAGTATAAAAAAGAAATTGAAGGGTACCTCTCTTATCTATGATTCTTAGAATGCTGCAGACATACTATCTTCAATTAACTTTTTGTACATTGCCATAAAGGCAGCTATGAATGCTTCTATGTGATATATGGCCTTGGATCCCAGGTTCAGACGGTGTTCATGATATGCTGTTAAGCGAGTTACCTCACACTTCAGTTCCCCATCACAGTTACTTACTAGCTCCTTCAACAATCCCTGGAAGTGTTCAAAAACAATGTCATGAGAACTAAATCCTGTCTATGAGAATTTTATTGTAAACAATATAGTTATAAAACAGGTGCAGACACATGTAATGGTTAAGTGTAAATCATATTATTGTTATACAAACCCATGACCCATTTTAAAAAGTTCCTGTAAGTTGCACTACATGCAGGAGCAGAGAAATGATGGACCTCTGTGGGGTGAAAAGGACTTTTATGAAGTAAGCTCCCTTCCATCCACTAATGGCAATACATCCTTGCCAAAGGCCACTTCTCACTCACACTTTACCCACTTGCAGGCAGTCTGGTAGCAATAGTATAAAATGCATGTATTCTTTCCTCTTGCATACCTGTTTACCATTTCCTGCCTTTACACGGAAACATCAGGAACCGATGACTGATCATACGAAAAATCCTTGCTTGGTTCCTTCTTTGGGAAATTACAAAAGAGGGAAAAATTTCCTGCCTCCCTTGATCAGCTTCTAAGAGGGTCTCTGGCACCCTGCTCCTGCCCCCTTTAGTTGCCTTTTACAAAAATCATGAAATTCAGTGTAGTGTTCTTCTCTATCCCTTGGGCCAATAATAATAATATCAATAATAAACTTTCATACTTGTTTACTTTTTCCTACAATAGTGAGGTAGCACCAGGAACAAGGAAAAGACATCAATGAGTCACATCCATTCTCAAGCTGTCATGTAACATGCATATAAATCACAGTTCCTAATCCACAATAAAAACAAACAACAATAATATCTGCATTATATGTATAAACACACAAAAAATTAAATATTGTTTATGTATATGAATGATATGAACAAGCACGCAGGGGCAAGGCATTAAGATATTACACAATGAAGTAACAAAATTCAAACTGAATTTCACCATTTCAAAAAGACATGAAATAATGTAAAAACCAAAAAGTTCTCTGGAACCAAACAGAGTTTAATCTTCATGATCTGCCACGGAAGCATAAGACAATTACTAGTAACTGCAATTGCATAATTATTATCATTTGTGAGGACGCTCATTTAGAATATGTTGGATAACAAAATGCAACCTTTGCAGAAGCATCAGTGGCTTCTGCCAATCATATGTGAAAAATAGCAGAGTTAATGTAAACATGCACAATGAAGCTATCAAAACACTCATAATCCCTACCTTAAAAATAACTTCTGGTGGTATACAGTGAGTCAAGAGTTCATAAATTCTTTCACGAACTTCCAGTAATCTTCTAGGGCTCTGCTCCTCCACGATTTTTGATGCAG
The DNA here is from genome assembly GCF_036320965.1 of Panulirus ornatus. Classification (NCBI taxonomy): domain Eukaryota; kingdom Metazoa; phylum Arthropoda; class Malacostraca; order Decapoda; family Palinuridae; genus Panulirus; species Panulirus ornatus. The sequence continues at coordinate 177,087 of NC_092254.1, read as the reverse complement.
TTTCTTTTAAGAAAGTCTCCCAGTCAGGAACACTAATGTCTTGCTGTGGGGTGAATGGATACCTGTCGATATTTCAATTACTAAGAAATATAAAAATACTTATGAAATATCATAGTAATTTAAATATAACTACTGTATATCACCAAATACTTCCTGTACACAATAGCATTGTCTAACATTAATATACATTTACCTCAAGTAAGTCTTCATGCCAAGTCCATCAAAATGTTAACAAACAAACCCATTAACTTACTGTTGTACTTTACAAGCCTCACACATTAGTAGTGCTCGTCGTAAGTTACGATTGGACTTTTCTGCAATTCTTTTAGCCAAATCTAATGGTAGACATAAACCCTCCTTCTTACATACATTCTGAAAAGTTTGTAATAGGTAATCTGTTGCTTTGTTAAAGCTTAAAACAGATGTAAAAAGCTTTTTTTGTCACTCTCTATCCTACAAAGCATTTATTGATAAGCATGTATATTAATCAGCAAATGCTCTGAGCATTACAAAAAACACAGGAAAATATACAGTACTTAGATATCTTCTCCACTGACCATCTCCCTCTTTTTTTTAAGCATGTATGGCTTGGATTATTAGATAACTATATTATATACATCTCAGTCACTTATGCCTCAAAACAAAGTAAACAATATAATAATGTATCATCAAGGACTTATAGTTTGAACCCCATAAAAATAAAGTTTCTTATACATCAAAGGGAAAGAATTGAAAACTGTGGGGCTCTATTGCGCATGGAAAAATAAAACCTATCTTTTCTGTGCAAGACATACATATAATAAACTTAAATATAAGCTGTGGGTTCAGTTCATTACAAACGACAGCTAGAGATGGAATTCAGAGAAAGCAACCTTCCTTTATCTGTTCTGGTGCTACCTTGTTGACACAGGAAACGCTGATCAAGTATGAAACAAAAAATACTTGTTTACCATTTCCTGCATTAAAAAGGTAGCGCCAAGAACAGATGAAGAAAGGGCTTCATTTGCTCACATTCATTCTACAGCTGTCCTGTAATAAATTCATCAAAGCAAATAATCTGTGCTTATGTCTGGGTAAATGGCCTTCCTTGCAAGCAGGAAGTGCCAAAAAAGATTCTCACCTGTAACACTTGAACAATCTGCTCAACAGATGGAGCAGCAACTCTCACTCCAAGACACCGACTGCGGATGGCTGGGATAACCTTTGAAGTTGAATTAGCACAGAGGATCAACCGGCAAGTGGACATATACTTCTCCATTGTCCTGCGAAGGGCATGTTGGGCATCCTTGGTCAGCTTGTCAACCTCTGTCAGGATCACCACTGAAAGACAGAATAAAATGAGAAAGGTTGGCAATATCTTTCACACAAAAGAACAATTTCATAGATACTGTCAATGGATTGAACCAGGGCATGTGAAGCGTCTGGGGTAAACCATGGAAAGTTCTGTGGTGCCTGGATGTGGAAAGGGAGCTGTGGTTTCAGTGCATTATTACATGACAGCTAGAGACTGAGTGTGAACGAATGTGGCCTTTGTTGTCTTTTCCTAGCGCTACCTCGCATACATGAGGGGGTAGGGGGTTGTTATTTCATGTGTGGCAGGGTGGCGATGGGAATGAATAAAAGGCAGACAGTATGAATTATGTAAATGTGTATATATGTGAGATGTATAGGTATGTATATTTGCGTGTGTGGATGTGTATGTATATACATGTGTATGTGGGTGGGTTGGGCCATTCTTTCGTCTGTTTCCTTGAGCTACCTCGCTAATGCGGGAGACAGCGACAAAGCAAAATAAAAAATAAAAAAAATACATATAAGTCCTTTTCATGGAAGCAATGGATTGCATTGAATTTATGACTTTAAGGTAACTTTAGATATCAATTCAAAGTTAATTTCTATCAAGTATTATTGAAAAATTCCTAAAAAAAAATAATATTCATGAACATTTGAGCAATTACTATTGTACTGGTGTATAGAAGGAGACACTTTTCTTTATGTGGCAAAAAAACAAAAACATTTGCTAGTTGAGAAACTGTATGGCACACTCTTATAAAATATGCAAAAGAAACAAGTTTTTCACCTAGGATCAACATTATATGCTTTGTTAAACATTCACATCTATGGAGCAGTAGTTAGTGTTCCTGGCTGTGGTGCATTCACGGGCTGCCCAGGATCAAGTGCATAGGTTTGAATCCTGGATGCAGCAGTCGGTCCTCAGTCAAACCAGCTGTTCATCTACCCTTCAGGATTGGACGATAAAATGGGTACCTTGCTCAGGCTAGGGTATATATGAATATTATCATTATAATTATCATCATTTTTTTCCATACTTAGTCACTCTCCCACGTCAGCTAGGTAGTGCAAGGAAACAGATGAAGGAATAGCCCAACCCACCCACATACACATGTATATACATAAACGCCAACACATGCACATATACATACCTATACATTTCAATGTATACATACATATACATATATACACATGTACATATTCATACTTGCTGCTTTCACCCATTCCCGTCGCCAACCCACCACACATGAAATAGTAACCCATTTCCCCTGCGTGGGTGCGTGAGGTAGTGCTAGGAAAAGACAACAAAGGTCACATTCATTCACACGCAGTCTCTACCTGTCATGTGTAATGCACCAAAACCACAGCTCCCTTTCCACATCCAAGCCCCACAAAACTTTCCATGGTTTACCCCAGACACTTCACATGCCCTGGTTCAATTCAATGACAGCATGTCAACCCCGGTATACCACATCGTTCCAATTCACTCTATTCCTTGCATGCCTTTCACCCTCCTGCATGTTCAGGCCCCGATCACTCAAAATCTTTTTCACTCCATCCTTCCATCTCTAATTTGGTCTCCCACTTCTCCTAGTTCCCTCTACCTCTGACATATATATCCTCTTTGTCAATCTTTCCTCACTCATTCTCTCCATGTGACCAAACCATTCAACACGCCCTCTTCGGCTCTCTCAACCACACTCTTTTTACTAACACACATCTCTCTTACCCTTTCATTACTTACTCGATCAAACCATCTCACACCATATATTGTCCTCAAACATTTCATTTCCAACTCATCCACCTTCCTCCGCACAACCCTATCTATCGCCCAATTTTGCTCTCTCAGATAACGTTCTCACCTTCCACAATTCTTCAACGCTACCAGAACCTTCGCCCCTTCCCCCACCCAGTGACTCCTCACTTCTGCTTCCATGGTTCCATCTACTGCTAAATCCACTCCCAGGTATCTAAAACACTTCACTTCCTCCAGTTTTTCTCCATTCAAACTTACCTCCCAATTGACTTGTCCCTCAACCCTACTGTACCTAATAACCTTGCCCTTATTCACATTTACTTTCAGCTTTCTTCTTTCACGCACTTTACCAAACTCAGTCACCAGCTTCTGCAGTTTCTTACATGAATCAGCCACCAGCGCTGTATCATCAGCGAACAACAACTGACTCACTTCCCAAGCTCTCTCATCCACAACAGACTGCATACTTGCCCCTCTTTCCAAAACTCTTGCATTCACCTCCCTAACAATATATATATTCTTTCTTTTTCTTTCATACTATTCGCCATATCCTGCGTCAGCGAGGTAGCGTTAAGAACAAGGACTGGGCCTCTGAGGAAACATCCTCACCAGGCCCCCTTCTCTGTTCCTTCCTTTGGAAAAAAAAAATAAAATAAAATAAATGAATAAATAAATAAGTAAATACATACCAATGACTACAACTATTACTACAGTTACTAGTACTACTCAATAATCTTTTCTTTTCTTTCTTTCAAACTATTCGCCATTTCCCGCATCAGCGAGGTAGCGTTCAGAACAAAGGACTGGGCCTTTGAGGGAATACCCTCACCTGGCCCAATTCTCTGTTCCTTCTTTTGGAAAATTAAAAAAAACCGAGAGGGGAGGATTTCCAGCCCCCCGCTCCCTCCCCTTTTAGTCGCCTTCTACGACACGCAGGGAATACGTGGGAAGTACTCTTAATCCCCTATCCCCAGGGATAACTACTCAATAATATTATACACATATATGAATATATGTACAAAACTACAAAGAGACATATGTCTTTATGTACATGCGATTGTGTAGTTTAACATCTCTTAAGACAGTTCAGTGAATCTTTTGCCAATTTCTGAATATCTAACAAGCTTTCTTTTCACACTTTACATGTATTTGATTTTTACCTCTTAGCATACCTTTAAATTCTCTTTGGCCACTGGTGTCAAGCTGCTGTGCAGAAGCAACAGTTTTAATGAGTTCTTGAATCACTACCCTATCATAGATACCCACATCACTAGGGTTTACCTCCAAATGGTAGTTACTGGCAATAGATACAATTTCCAGTTTCTTCTTAGAGGGTGTCTGACGAAGATAAACAATGTCATTAATATCACTACTGCTACTACAACTACTGCTTATAATAACATTATAATAGTGAAGAATTCCCTGCATAACATCATGGTACAGAAGCAATCTATTTCTGGCACCTAACACCTAGATTCCATTTCCGGATCAGGCGGGACTACCTGCATGTCACAGACTCTGATTTCTAGTGGGGGTTACCCCAAGACCACTAACCCTCCTTGTTGTGGAGAATGATTCCCTATATTAGTAAACAGCTTGAACATACTCTTACAAACATATCCCTAACCCAAGCACTCAAAATCCCACTAATGCCAAACAGATAAGAGATCAAGCCTCTCCCTTCTGATGTTCGGCTATCAATTCGGCACATTTGTGTTCTTTTCAATTGTAGTACAAAATAAAAGCCACTTTCACAATAATGTAGTCTCAAAGTATTTCCAAGCTCATTTTAAAAAATATAAACAAAAACGTCATGTTCATGATGACACAGTGACCTACTTTAGGATTAACCAAAAATTTTCAATAGGTTTCTAAAATGGTGATTAATATCTATTAATACTGGTTGTATCTTATTGATATATATATACCTATACAGAGGAGAAAAATCTAATATGCTGTACATACTCATGTACAGTTCGAGTTTTTAAGACCAAATTTCTAGGCAAAAAACTGAGGGTCGTCCAATACATAGGTAATAGTTTCGTTAGATTGAAATCCATGCATGATGGGAAGGGCTAGGAGCAACTTATAGCTTCAGACATGAAAAATATTTACCAGTTACTGGTAGTAAACAACGGAAACAAAATATATACTAGTAAGTAATGAAAAGCTGAGCAGTGCCTTCAGCAGACGAAGCTCACCAACTTACAGTATGCTAACTTACCTTACAATGTGCTTTCAGTAGTCATGTCAAAGTTCTTAGCTCAACCTAACATCATATCATATACAGTATCACAGTACTCATAGATCTACAAAAAAATACTGGTAATAAAAACCTTTGAGATATTTTACACTTAACCTATGTAATTCAGTAAACTTGTCATCATGTTCTTGTGGAAGGCACTGTGATATTTTCGTTCTCCTTCTCAGTACAAAATAATTTTTGTCATAACTCTTGTGCACCAGCCATGGCTTGCTTTAAAATCGGTGATGCCTAATTTCCTTGCTAGTTTCAAGGCAAAGATTTGAATCCATCCTCGAGAAACACCATATCCATTCTCTCAGTTTTCACTTACATAGTTTGCCACTTCAACTTCCAACTGTGGCCACTTGTTACACTTTCCTCTGTTAAAACATTTGTTTTTTGGCATATGCTTAAGGTAAGCAGAGAGCTTTCACCAATTTACAGCGTTTTTTTCGGATGCCTTAAATTCCCTTGCTGCTGCAAAGTTGTTAGTGTTCTGCATATTCAATCAATCGAAGCTTGAACTTTGCTGTGAACTTGTTTCTTCTTGAATTCATACTGAAGAGAACATAGGTCAAGCACATTTGGTCTGGTATTTGTTTAGTCATGTATTTTTAAAAATGAATACTTGTAAATTAAAAGTACAGTAACACTGTACTATATACAAACATCATATTTCTGAAAATTAAGAAGCAAGACAATAAAAGTGTAAACACAATTTCAATGAGTGGTAATATCAAAAGCTGCTTAGAAAGGGCTGATGCAAAGGGAAAGCCGCCATGACCAGGGTTCTGCTGTGTCAGCTAGATGGTATGTGTTATCTGAATCGTTATCAGTTAAAAAAAACTGTTACATCACAAGTATATTTTACCTTAACTGTGCCTGAATGAATATATTCTCAAAATAATTAGTAGCTTTCCTGAAATGTGATGTATTTCAATGTTCATTTCTTTTCTTTTATTTTATTTTGCTTTGTTGCTGTCTCCCACCGTTAGTGAGGTAGCGCAAGGAAACAGACGAAAGAATGGCCCAACCCACCTACATACACATGTATATACATACACGTCCACACACACACATACATACGTATACCTGTCAACGTATATATAAATACTTACTTATGTAAGTAGAAGAGATGGCCAGAGAGCGTTATTGGATTACGTGTTAATTGACAGGCACGCGAAAGAGAGACTTTTGGATGTTAATGTGCTGAGAGGTGCAACTGGAGGGATGTCTGATCATTATCTTGTGGAGGCTAAGGTGAAGATTTGTATGGGTTTTCAGAAAAGAAGAGTGAATGTTGGGATGAAGAGGGTGGTGAGAGTAAGTGAGCTTGGGAAGGAGACTTGTGTGAGGAAGTACCAGGAGAGACTGAGTACAGAATGGAAAAAGGTGAGAACAATGGAAGTAAGGGGAGTGGGGGAGGAATGGGATGTATTTAGGGAATCAGTGATGGATTGCGCAAAAGATGCTTGTGGCATGAGAAGAGTGGGAGGTGGGTTGATTAGAAAGGGTAGTGAGTGGTGGGATGAAGAAGTAAGAGTATTAGTGAAAGAGAAGAGGGAGGCATTTGGACGATTTTTTGCAGGGAAAAAATGCAATTGAGTGGGAGATGTATAAAAGAAAGAGACAGGAGGTCAAGAGAAAGGTGCAAGAGGCGAAAAAAAGGGCAAATGAGAGTTGGGGTGAGAGAGTATCATTACATTTTAGGGAGAATAAAAAGATGTTCTGGAAGGAGGTAAATAAAGTGCATAAGACAAGGGAGCAAATGGGAACTTCAGTGAAGGGCGCAAATGGGGAGGTGTTAACAAGTAGTGGTGATGTGAGAAGGAGATGGAGTGAGTATTTTGAAGGTTTGTTGAATGTGTTTGATGATAGAGTGGCAGATATAGGGTGTTTTGGTCGAGGTGGTGTGCAAAGTGAGAGGGTTAGGGAAAATGATTTGGTAAACAGAGAAGAGGTAGTAAAAGCTTTGCGGAAGATGAAAGCCGGCAAGGCAGCAGGTTTGGATGGTATTGCAGTGGAATTTATTAAAAAAGGAGGTGACTGTATTGTTCACTGGTTGGTAAGGTTATTTAATGTATGTATGACTCATGGTGAGGTGCCTGAGGATTGGCGGAATGCGTGCATAGTGCCATTGTACAAAGGCAAAGGGGATAAGAGTGAGCGCTCAAATTACAGAGGTATAAGTTTGTTGAGTATTCCTGGTAAATTATATGGGAGGGTATTGATTGAGAGGGTGAAGGCATGTACAGAGCATCAGATTGGGGAAGAGCAGTGTGGTTTCAGAAGTGGTAGAGGATGTGTGGATCAGGTGTTTGCTTTGAAGAATGTATGTGAGAAATACTTAGAAAAGCAAATGGATTTGTATGTAGCATTTATGGATCTGGAGAAGGCGTATGATAGAGTTGATAGGGATGCTCTGTGGAAGATATTAAGAATATATGGTGTGGGAGGCAAGTTGTTAGAAGCAGTGAAAAGTTTTTATCGAGGATGTAAGGCATGTGTACGTGTAGGAAGAGAGGAAAGTGATTGGTTCTCAGTGAATGTAGGTTTGCAGCAGGAGTGTGTGATGTCTCCATGGTTGTTTAATTTGTTTATGGATGGGGTTGTTAGGGAGGTGAATGCAAGAGTTTTGGAAAGAGGGGCAAGTATGAAGTCTGTTGGGGATGAGAGAGCTTGGGAAGTGAGTCAGTTGTTGTTCGCTGATGATACAGCGCTGGTGGCTGATTCATGTGAGAAACTGCAGAAGCTGGTGACTGAGTTTGGTAAAGTGTGTGAAAGAAGAAAGTTAAGAGTAAATGTAAATAAGAGCAAGGTTATTAGGTACAGTAGGGTTGAGGGTCAAGTCAATTGGGAGGTGAGTTTGAATGGAGAAAAACTGGAGGAAGTGAAGTGTTTTAGATATCTGGGAGTGGATCTGGCAGCGGATGGAACCATGGAAGCGGAAGTGGATCATAGGGTGGGGGAGGGGGCGAAAATTCTGGGAGCCTTGAAGAATGTGTGGAAGTCGAGAACATTATCTCGGAAAGCAAAAATGGGTATGTTTGAAGGAATAGTGGTTCCAACAATGCTGTATGGGTGTGAGGCGTGGGCTATGGATAGAGTTGTGCGCAGGAGGATGGATGTGCTGGAAATGAGATGTTTGAGGACAATGTGTGGTGTGAGGTGGTTTGATCGAGTAAGTAACGTAAGGGTAAGAGAGGTGTGTGGAAATAAAAAGAGCGTGGTTGAGAGAGCAGAAGAGGGTGTTTTGAAATGGTTTGGGCACATGGAGAGAATGAGTGAGGAAAGATTGACCAAGAGGATATATGTGTCGGAGGTGGAGGGAACGAGGAGAAGAGGGAGACCAAATTGGAGGTGGAAAGATGGAGTGAAAAAGATTTTGTGTGATCGGGGCCTGAACAGGCAGGAGGGTGAAAGGAGGGCAAGGAATTGAGTGAATTGGAGCGATGTGGTATACCGGGGTTGACGTGCTGTCAGTGGATTGAATCAGGGCATGTGAAGCGTCTGGGGTAAACCATGGAAAGCTGTGTAGGTGTGTATATTTGCGTGTGTGGACGTATGTATATATATATATATATGTATATATATATATATATATATATAGTATGGAAAAAAATTTTTATATTTATTTTGCTTTGTCGCTGTCTCCCGCGTTTGCGAGGTAGCGCAAGGAAACAGACGAAAGAAATGGCCCAACTCACCCCCATACACAATGTATATACATACACGTCCACACGCAAATATACATACCTATACATCTCAATGTACACATATATATACACACACAGACACATACATATATACCCATGCACACAATTCACACTGTCTGCCTTTATTCATTCCCATCGCCACCTCGCCACACATGGAATACCATCCCCCTCCCCCCTCATGTGTGCAAGGTAGCACTAGGAAAAGACAACAAAGGCCCCATTCGTTCACTAGTCTCTAGCTGTCATGCAATAATGCCCGAAACCACAGCTCCCTTTCCACATCCAGGCCCCACACAACTTTCCATGGTTTACCCCAGACGCTTCACATGCCCTGATTCAATCCAATGACAGCACGTCAACCCCGGTATACCACATCGATCCAATTCAATTCCTTGCCCTCCTTTCACCCTCCTGCATGTTCAGGCCCCGATCACAAAATCTTTTTCACTCCCATCTTTCCACCTCCAATTTGGTCTCCCACTTCTCCTCGTTCCCTCCACCTCCGACACATATATCCTCTTGGTCAATCTTTCCTCACTCATTCTCTCCATGTGCTCAAACCATTCCAAACACCCTCTTCTGCTCTCTCAACCACGCTCTTTTTATTTCCACACATCTCTCTTACCCTTACGTTACTTACTCGATCAAACCACCTCACACCACACATTGTCCTCAAACATCTCATTTCCAGCACATCCATCCTCCTGCGCACAACTCTATCCATAGCCCACGCCTCACAACCATACAACATTGTTGGAACCACTATTCCTTCAATTGAAACATACCCATTTTTGCTTTCCGAGATAATGTTCTCGACTTCCACACATTCTTCAATGCTCCCAGGATTTTCGCCCCCTCCCCCACCCTATGATTCACTTCCGCTTCCATGGTTCCATCCGCTGACAGATCCACTCCCAGATATCTAAAACACTTTACTTCCTCCAGTTTTTCTCCATTCAAACTTACCTCCCAATTGACTTGACCCTCAACCCTACCGTACCTAATAACCTTGCTCTTATTCACATTTACTCTTAACTTTCTTCTTTCACACACTTTACCAAACTCAGTCACCAGCTTCTGCAGTTTCTCACATGAATCAGCCACCAGCGCTGTATCATCAGCGAACAACAACTGACTCACTTCCCAAGCTCTCTCATCCACAACAGACTTCATACTTGCCCCTCTTTCCAAAACTCTTGCATTCACCTCCCTAACAACCCCATCCATAAACAAATTAAACAACCATGGAGACATCACACACCCCTGCCGCAAACCTACATTCACTGAGAACCAATCACTTTCCTCTCTTCCTACACGTACACATGCCTTACATCCTCGATAAAAACTTTTCACTGCTTCTAACAACTTGCCTCCCACACCATATATTCTTAATACCTTCCACAGAGCATCTCTATCAACTCTATCATATGCCTTCTCCAGATCCATAAATGCTACATACAAATCCATTTGCTTTTCTAAGTATTTCTCACATACATTCTTCAAAGCAAACACCTGATCCACACATCCTCTACCACTTCTGAAACCACACTGCTCTTCCCCAATCTGATGCTCTGTACATGCCTTCACCCCCTCAATCAATACCCTCCCATATAATTTACCAGGAATACTCAACAAACTTATACCTCTGTAATTTGAGCACTCACTCTTATCCCCATTGCCTTTGTACAATGGCACTATGCATGCATTCCACCAATCCTGAGGCACCTCACCATGAGTCATACATACATTAAATAACCTTACCAACCAGTCAACAATACAGTCACCCCCTTTTATATATATATTCTTTCTTTTAAACTATTCGTCATTTCCCGCGTTAGCGAGGTAGCATTAAGAACAGAGGACTGGGCCTTTTTTGGAATATCCTCACCTGGCCCCACTCTATTCCTTCTTTTGGAAAATTAAAAAAAAAAAAACAAGAGGGGAGGATTTCCAGCCCCCCGCTCCCTCCCCTTTTAGTCGCCTTCTACGACATGCAGGGAATACATGGGAAGTATTCTTAATCCCCTATCCCCAGGGATAATATATATATACATATACATATATATATATATATATATATATATATATATATATATATATATATATATATCTTCTTCTTTTAAACTATCCGCCATTTCCCGCATTAGCGAGGTAGCGTTAAGAACAGAGGACTGGGCCTTTGTGGAATATCCTCACCTGGCCCCCTTCTCTGTTCCTTCTTTTGGAAAATTAAAAAAAAACGAGAGGGGAGGATTTCCAGCCACCCGCTCCCTCCCCTTTTAGTCGCCTTCTACGACACGCAGGGAATACATGGGAAGTATTCTTTCTCCCCTATCCCCAGGGATATATATATATATATATATATATATATATCTTTCTTTTTCTTTCAAACTATTCGCCATTTCCCGCGTTAGCGAGGTAGCGTTAGGAACAGAGGACTGGGCCTTTTTTGGAATATCCTCACCTGGCCCCCTCTGTTCCTTCTTTTGGAAAATTAAAAAAAAAACGAGAGGGGAGGATTTCCAGCCCCCCGCTCCCTCCCCTTTTAGTCGCCTTCTACGACACGCAGGGAATACGTGGGAAGTATTCTTAATCCCCTATCCCCAGGGAAAATATATATATATATATATATATATATATATATATATATATATATATATATATATATATATATATATATATATATCCTCTTTTAGAAATTGAACGTGGCTTACTTGGAAATTCTGATGCTCAATTCGAAGTCTCTCCACACCAGGCCCATACAGTTCACGTAGCAAACACATGATGCGCGTTTTTTTCCCTGCTCCAGATGGTCCAAAAACTAGTAGGTGTGGAAAGTCTCCACCTTCAACCTAAAAATGTTGCAACAATACTTAAATTTCCAAGTAATAGAGAAAAGAAATTAAATAAAAACAAAATGCAAAACATTTCCAAGTATTCCTAAAAAAAATTCAAAGTGTACTATAGTTTGAGGACACATTTTTTACTACATATGCTCAGAAGTTTAAAAACAAGTTTACCCACACTGGAATGAATTTTGATATTTATATTTATCTATCTTACTTTATCGCTGTCTCTCGTGTTAGCGAGGTAGAGCAAAGAGAAAGATGAAAGAATGGCCCAACCCATCCACGTACACATGTATATACATACACGTCCACACACGCACATTTACATACCTATACATTTCACTGTATACATATATATACATACACAGACATATACATATATAAACATGTACATAATTAAGTTAAGAGTAAATGTGAATAAGAGCAAGGTTATTAGGTACAGTAGGGTTGAGGGTCAAGTCAATTGGGAGGTAAGTTTGAATGGAGAAAAACTGGAGGAAGTAAAGTGTTTTAGATATCTGGGAGTGGATCTGGCAGCGGATGGAACCATGGAAGCGGAAGTGGATCATAGGGTGGGGGAGGGGGGGCAAAAATCCTGGGAGCCTTGAAGAATGTGTGGAAGTCGAGAACATTATCTCGGAAAGCAAAAATGGGTATGTTTGAAGGAATAGTGGTTCCAACAATGTTGTATGGTTGCCAGGCGTGGGCTATGGATAGAGTTGTGCGCAGGAGGATGGATGTGCTGGAAATGAGATGTTTCAAGACAATGTGTGGTGTGAGGTAGTTTGATCGAGTAAGTAACGTAAGGGTAAGAGAGATGTGTGGAAATAAAAAGAGCGTGGTTGAGAGAGCAGAAGAGGGTGTTTTGAAATGGTTTGGGCACATGGAGAGAATGAGTGAGGAAAGATTGACCAAGAGGATATATGTGTCGGAGGTGGAGGGAACGAGAAGTGGGAGACCAAATTGGAGGTGGAAAGATGGAGTGAAAAAGATTTTGTGTGATCGGGGCCTGAACATGCAGGAGGGTGAAAGGAGGGCAAGGAATAGAGTGAATTGGATCGATGTGGTATACCGGGGTTGACGTGCTGTCAGTGGATTGAATCAGGGCATGTGAAGCGTCTGGGGTAAACCATGGAAAGCTGTGTAGGTATGTATATTTGCGTGTGTGGACGTATGTATATACATGTGTATGGGGGTGGGTTGGGCCATTTCTTTCGTCTGTTTCCTTGCGCTACCTCACAAACGCGGGAGACAGCGGCAAAAAAAAAAAAAAAAAATTAATACTTGCTGCATTCCTTCATTCCCATCGCAACCCCACCACACATGAAATAACACCCCCCTTCCCCCACAGGCGAGCAAGGTAGTGCTAGGAAAAGACAACAAAGGCCACATTCGTTCACACACAGTCTCTAGCTGTCATGTATAATGCACCGAAACCACAGCTCCCTTTCCACATCCAGGCCCCACAAAACTTTCCATGGTTTACCCAAACGCTTCACATGCCCTGGTTCAATCCATTGAGAGCATGTTGACCCCGGTATACCACATCGTTCCAATGCACTCTATACCTTGCAAACCTTTCACTCTCCTGCGTGTTCAGGCCTTGATCGCTCAAAATCTTTTTCACTCTGTCCTTCCACCTCCAATTTGGTCTCCCACTTCTTGTTCTCTCCACCACTGACACATATATCCTCTTTGTCAATCTTTCCTCACTCATTCTCTCCACATGACCAAACCATTTCAATACACACTTTTCTGCTCTCTCAACCACACTCTTTTTATTACCACACCTCTCTCTTACCCTTTCATTATTTACTCAATCGAACCACCTCAAACATCTCATTTCCAACACATCCACCCTCCTGCGCACAACCCTATCTATAGCCCACGCCTCGCAACCATATAACATTATTGGAACCACTATTCCTTCAAACAGCCAATTTTTGTTATTGCCTTCCACACAGTCTTCAATGCTCCCAGAACATTTGTCCCCTCCCCCACCCTGTGACTCACTTCTGCTTCCATGGTTCCATTCCCTGCCAAATCCACTCCCAGATGTCTAAAACACTTCACTTCCTCCAGTTTTTCTCCAATCAAACTTACCTCCTAACTGACTTGTCCCTCAACCCTACTGTTAGACCTAATAACCTTGCACTTATTCACATTTACTCTCAGCCTTCTTCTTTCACACACTTTACCAAACTCAGTCACCAGCTTCTACAGTTTCCCACCTGAATCAGCCACCAGTGCTGTATCATCAGCGAACAACAACTAACTCACTTCCCAAGCCCTCTCATCTGCAACAGACTGCATACTTGCCCCTCTCTCCAAAACTTGCATCCACCTCCCTAACAACTCCTTCCATAACAAATTAAACAACCATGGAGACATCATGCACCCCTGCCACAAACTGACATTCACTAGGAACCAATCACTTTCCTCTCTTCCTAGTTGCACACATGCCTTACATCCTCGATAAAAACTTTTCACTGTTTCTAGCAACTTACCTCCCACACCATACACTCTTAATATCTTCCACAGAGCATCTCTATCAACTCTATCATATGCCTTCTCCATATCCATAAATGCTACATAAAAATCTATTTGTCTTTCTAAGTATTTCTCACATACATACATTCTTCTGAGTGTGAACGAATGTGGCCTTTGTTGTCTTTTCCTGGCACTACCTCGCACACATGTGTGGCTACTGAAATGAATAAGGGCAGACAGTGTGAAGTGTACATATGTATATGTCTGTGTGTGTATATATATGTATACGCTGAGATGTATAGGTATGTATATGTGTGTGTGTGGACATGTATGTAGATACATGTGTATGTGGGTGGGTTGGGCCATTCTTTCGTCTGTTTCCTTGCGCTACCTCACTACGCAGGAGACAGCGACAAAGTATAATAAAAAAAAAAAAATTCTTCAAAGCAAACAACTGATCTACACATCCTCTACCACTTCTGAAATATATATATATATGGGTATGTTTGAAGGAATAGTGGTTTGAAATGTTATATGGTTGCGAGTCGTGGGCTATAGATAGGTTGTGCGGAGGAGGGTGGATGTGTTGGAAATGAGATGTTTGAGGACAATATGTGGTGTAAGGTGGTTTGATCAAATAAGTAATGAAAGGGCAAGAGAGATGTGTGGTAATAAAAAGTGTGTGGTTGAGAGAGCAGAAGAGGGTGTATTGAAATGGTTTGGTCACATGGAGAGAATGAGTGAGGAAAGATTGGCAAAGAGGATATATGTGTAAGAGGTGGAAGGAACGAGGAGAAGTGGGAGACCAGATTCTAGGTGAAAGGATAGAGTGAAAAGGATTTTGAGCGATTGGGGCCTGAACATGCAGGAGAGTGAAAGGTGTGCAAGGAATAAAGTGAATTGGAACGATGTGGTATACCGGGGTTGACGTGCTGTCAATGGATTGAACCAGGGAATGTGAAGTGTCTGGAGTAAACCATGGAAAGTTTTGTGGGGCCTAGATGTGGAAAGGGAGCTGTGGTTTCGGTGCATTACACATGACAGCTAGAGACTGAGTGAGAACAAATGTGGCCTTTGTTGTCTTTTCCTAGCACTACCTTGCATGCATGCGGGGGGAAGGGGGTTGCATTTCAAGTGTGGCCGGGTAGCAACTGAGGGCAGTAATTATGAATATGTTTTTTTTTAATTCTTTTGCTTTGTCGCTGTCTCCCGCATTTGCGAGGTAGCGCATGGAAACAGACGAAAGAAATGGCCCAACCCACCCCCATACACATGTATATACATACACGTTCACACACGCAAATATACATACCTATACATCTCAATGTACACATATATATACACACACAGACACATACATATATACCCATGCACACAATTCACACTGTCTGCCTTTATTCATTCCCATCGCCACCTCGCCACACATGGAATACCATCTCCCTCCCCCCTCATGTGTGCGAGGTAGCGCTAGGAAAAGACTACAAAGGCCCCATTCGTTCACACTCAGTCTCTAGCTGTCATGCAATAATGCCCGAAACCAGAGCTCCCTTTCCACACCCACGCCCCACACAACTTTCCATGTTTACCCCAGACGCTTCACATGCCCTGATTCAATCCACTGACAGCACGTCAACCACGGTATACCACATCGACCCAATTCACTCTATTCCTTGCACGCCTTTCACCCTCCTGCATGTTCAGGCCCCGATCACTCAAAATCTTTTTCACTCCATCTTTCCACCTCCAATTTGGTCTCCCACTTCTCCTTGTTCCCTCCATCTCCGACACATATATCCTCTTGGTCAATCTTTCCTCACTCATTCTCTCCATGTGCCCAAACCATTTCAAAACACCCTCTTCTGCTCTCTCAACCACGCTCTTTTTATTTCCAAACATCTCTCTTACCCCTACATTACTTACTCGATCAAACCACCTCACACCACACATTGTCCTCAAGCATCTCATTTCCAGCACATCCACCCTCCTGCGCACAACTCTATCCATAGCCTACGCCTCGCAACCATACAACATTGAACCACTATTCCTTCAAACATACCCATTTTTGCTTTCTGAGATAATGTTCTCGACTTCCACACATTCTTCAAGGCTCCCAGGATTTTCGCCCCCTCCCCCACCCTATGATTCACTTCTGCTTCCATGGTTCCATCCGCTGCCAGATCCACTCCCAGATATCTAAAACACTTTACTTCCTCCAGTTTTTCTCCACTCAAACTTACCTCCCAACTGACTTGACCCTCAACCCTACTGTACCTAATAACCTTGCTCTTATTCACATTTACTCTTAACTTTCTTCTTTCACACACTTTACCAAACTCAGTCACCAGCTTCTGCAGTTTTTCACATGAATCAGCCACCAGCGCTGTATCATCAGCGAACAACAACTGACTCACTTCCCAAGCTCTCTCATCCCCAACAGACTTCATGCTTGCCCCTCTTTCCAAAACTCTTGCATTCACCTCCCTAACAACCCCATCCATAAACAAATTAAACAACCAGGGAGACATCACACATCCCTGCCGCAAACCTACATTCACTGAGAACCAATCACTTTCCTCTCTTCCTACACGTACACATGCCTTACATCCTCGATAAAAACTTTTCACTGCTTCTA
The DNA here is from genome assembly GCF_036320965.1 of Panulirus ornatus. Taxonomy (NCBI): domain Eukaryota; kingdom Metazoa; phylum Arthropoda; class Malacostraca; order Decapoda; family Palinuridae; genus Panulirus; species Panulirus ornatus. The sequence goes on along the minus strand of NC_092254.1, from coordinate 160,106 downwards.
ACAACTTGCCTCCCACACCATATATTCTTAATACCTACCACAGAGCATCTCTATCAACTCTATCATATGCCTTCTCCAGATACTTAAATGCTACATACAAATCCATTTGCTTTTCTAAGTATTTCTCACATACATTCTTCAAAGCAAACACCTGATCCACACATCCTCTACCACTTCTGAAACCACACTGCTCTTCCCCAATCTGATGCTCTGTACATGCCTTCACCCTCTCAATCAATACCCCCCCATATAATTTACCAGGAATACTCAACAAACTTATACCTCTGTAATTTGAGCACTCACTCTTATCCCCTTTGCCTTTGTACAATGGCACTATGCACGCATTCCGCCAATCCTCAGGCACCCCACCATGAGTCATACATACATTAAATAACCTTACCAACCAGTCAATAATAAAGTCACCCCCTTTTTTAATAGATTCCACTGCAATACCATCCAAACCTGCTGCCTTACCAGCTTTCATCTTCTGCAAAGCTTTTACTACCTCTTCTCTGTTTACCAAATCATTTTCCCTAACCCTCTCACTTTGCACACCACCTCGACCAAAACACCCTATATATGCCACTCTATCATCAAACACATTCAACAAACCTTCAAAATACTCACTCCATCTCCTTCTCACATCACCACTACTTGTTGTCACCTCCCCATTAGCCCCCTTCACCGAAGTTCACATTTGCTCCCTTGTCTTATGCACTTTATTTACCTCCTTCCAGAACATCTTTTTATTCTCCCTAAAATGTAATGATACTCTCTCACCCCAACTCTCATTTGCCCTCTTTTTCACCTCTTGCACCTTTCTCTTGACCTCCTGTCTCTTTCTTTTATACATCTCCCACTCAATTGCATTTTTTCCCTGCAAAAATCGTCCAAATGCCTCTCTCTTCTCTTTCACTAATAATCTTACTTCTTCATCCCACCACTCACTACCCTTTCTAATCAACCCACCTCCCACGCTTCTCATGCCACAAGCATCTTATGCACACTCCATCACTGATTCCCTAAACACATCCCATTCCTCTCCCACTCCCCTTACTTCCATTGTTTTCACCTTTTTCCATTCTGTACTCAGTCTCTCCTGGTACTTCCTCACACAAGTCTCCTTCCCAAGCTCACTTACTCTCACCACCCTCTTCACCCCAACATTCACTCTTCTTTTCTGAAAACCCATACAAATCTTCACCTTAGCCTCCACAAGATAATGATCAGACATCCCTCCAGTTGCACCTCTCAGCACATTAACATCCAAAAGTCTCTCCTTCGCGTGCCTGTCACTTAACACGTAATTCAATAACGCTCTCTGGCTATCTCTCCTACTTACATACGTATACTTATGTATATCTCGCTTTTTAAACCAGGTATTCCCAATCACCAGTCCTTTTTCAGCACATAAATCTACAAGCTCTTCACCATTTCCATTTACAACACTGAACACCCCATGTATACCAATTATTCCCTCAACTGCCACATTATTCACCTTTGCATTCAAATCACCCATCACTATAACCCGGTCTTGTGCATCAAAACCACTAACACACTCATTCAGATGCTCCCAAAACACTTGCCTCTCATGATCTTTCTTCTCATGCCCAGGTGCATATGCACCAATAACCACCCATCTCTCTCCATCAACTTTCAGTTTTACCCATATTAATCAAGAATTTACTTTCTTACATTCTATCACATACTCCCACAACTCCTGTTTCAGGAGTACTGCTACTCCTTCCCTTGCTCTTGTCCTCTCACTAACCTCTGCCTTTACTCCCAAGACATTCCCAAACCACTCTTCCCCTTTACCCTTGAGCTTTGTTTCACTCAGAGCCAAAACATCCAGGTTCCTTTCCTCAAACATACTACCTATCTCTCCTTTTTTCACATCTTGGTTACATCCACACACATTTAGACACCCCAATCTGAGTCTACGAGGAGGATGAGCACTCCCCCCGTGACTCCTTCTGTTTCCCATTTTTAGAAAGTTAAAATACAAGGAGGGGAGGATTTCTGCCCCCCCCCGCTCCCGTCCCCTCTAGTTGCCTTCTACAACACGTGAGGAATGCGTGGAAGTATTCCTTCACCCCTATCCCTAGGGATAATATACTTTTTTTTTTTTGTCGCTGTCTCCCGCGTTTGCGAGGTAGCGCAAGGAAACAGACGAAAGAAATGGCCCAACCCACCCCCATATACATGTATATACATACGTCCACACACGCAAATATACATACCTACACAGCTTTCCATGGTTTACCCCAGACGCTTCACATGCCCTGATTCAATCCACTGACAGCACGTCAACCCCGGTATACCACATCGATCCAATTCACTCTATTCCTTGCCCTCCTTTCACCCTCCTGCATGTTCAGGCCCCGATCACACAAAATCTTTTTCACTCCATCTTTCCACCTCCAATTTGGTCTCCTATTTTCCTCGTTCCCTCCATCTCCGACACATATATCCTCTTGGTCAATCTTTCCTCACTCATTCTCTCCATGTGCCCAAACCATTTCAAAACACCCTCTTCTGTTCTCTCAACCACGCTCTTTTTATTTCCACACATCTCTCTTACCCTTACGTTACTTACTCGATCAAACCACCTCACACCACACATTGTCCTCAAACATCTCATTTCCAGCACATCCATCCTCCTGCGCACAACTCTATCCATAGCCCACGCCTCACAACCATACAACATTGTTGGAACCACTATTCCTTCAATTGAAACATACCCATTTTTGCTTTCCGAGATAATGTTCTCGACTTCCACATATTCTTCAAGGCTCCCAGGATTTTCGCCCCCTCCCCCACCCTATGATCACTTCCGCTTCCCTGGTTCCATCCGCTGCCAGATCCACTCCCAGATATCTAAAACACTTTACTTCCTCCAGTTTTTCTCCATTCAAACTTACCTCCCAATTGACTTGACCCTCAACCCTACTGTACCTAATAACCTTGCTCTTATTCACATTTACTCTTAACTTTCTTCTTTCACACACTTTACCAAACTCAGTCACCAGCTTCTGCAGTTTCTCACATGAATCAGCCACCAGCGCTGTATCATCAGCAAACAACAACTGACTCACTTCCCAAGCTCTCTCATCCCCAACAGACTTCATACTTGCCCCTCTTTCCAAAACTCTTGCATTCACCTCCCTAACAACCCCATCCATAAACAAATTAAACAACCATGGAGACATCACACACCCCTGCCGCAAACCTACATTCACTGAGAACCAATCACTTTCCCCTCTTCCTACACGTGCACATGCCTTACATCCTCGATAAAAACTTTTCACTGCTTCTAACAACTTGCCTCCCACACCATATATTCTTAATACCTTCCACAGAGCATCTCTATCAACTCTATCATATGCCTTCTCCAGATCCATAAATGCTACATACAAATCCATTTGCTTTTCTAAGTATTTCTCACATACATTCTTCAAATTATATGGGAGGGTATTGATTGAGAGGGTGAAGGCATGTACAGAGCATCAGATTGGGGAAGAGCAGTGTGGTTTCAGAAGTGGTAGAGGATGTGTGGATCAGGTGTTTGCTTTGAAGAATGTATGTGAGAAATACTTAGAAAAGCAAATGGATTTGTATGTAGCATTTATGGATCTGGAGAAGGCATATGATAGAGTTGATAGAGATGCCCTGTGGAAGGTATTAAGAATATATGGTGTGGGAGGCAAGTTGTTAGAAGCAGTGAAAAGTTTTTATCGAGGATGTAAGGCATGTGCACGTGTAGGAAGAGGGGAAAGTGATTGGTTCTCAGTGAATGTAGGTTTGCGGCAGGGGTGTGTGATGTCTCCATGGTTGTTTAATTTGTTTATGGATGGGGTTGTTAGGGAGGTGAATGCAAGAGTTTTGGAAAGAGGGGCAAGTATGAAGTCTGTTGGGGATGAGAGAGCTTGGGAAGTGAGTCAGTTGTTGTTCGCTGATGATACAGCGCTGGTAGCTGATTCATGTGAGAAACTGCAGAAGCTGGTGACTGAGTTTGGTAAAGTGTGTGAAAGAAGAAAGTTAAGAGTAAATGTGAATAAGAGCAAGGTTATTAGGTACAGTAGGGTTGAGGGTCAATTCAATTGGGAGGTGAGTTTGAATGGAGAAAAACTGGAGGAAGTAAAGTGTTTTAGATATCTGGGAGTGGATCTGGCAGCGGATGGAACCATGGAAGCGGAAGTGGATCATAGGGTGGGGGAGGGGGCGAAAATTCTGGGGGCCTTGAAGAATGTGTGGAAGTCGAGAACATTATCTCGGAAAGCAAAAATGGGTATGTTTGAAGGAATAGTGGTTCCAACAATGTTGTATGGTTGCGAGGCGTGGACTATGGATAGAGTTGTGTGCAGGAGGATGGATGTGCTGGAAATGAGATGTTTGAGGACAATGTGTGGTGTGAGGTGGTTTGATCGAGTAAGTAACGTAAGGGTAAGAGAGATGTGTGGAAATAAAAAGAGCGTGGTTGAGAGAGCAGAAGAGGGTGTTTTGAAGTGGTTTGGTCACATGGAGAGAATGAGTGAGGAAAGATTGACCAAGAGGATATATGTGTCGGAGGTGGAGGGAACGAGGAGAAGAGGGAGACCAAATTGGAGGTGGAAAGATGGAGTGAAAAAGATTTTGTGTGATCGGGGCCTGAACATGCAGGAGGGTGAAAGGAGGGCAAAGAATAGAGTGAATTGGAGCGATGTGGTATACCGGGGTTGACGTGCTGTCAGTGGATTGAATCAAGGCATGTGTATGGGGGTGGGTTGGGCCATTTCTTTCGTCTGTTTCCTTGCGCTACCTCGCAAACGCGGGAGACAGCGACAAAGCAAAAAAAAAAAAATGAAGAATGTAAGAAATAATTTAGAAAACTGAAAACTTCTAGCTTGAAATGAAATGAAAAATGAATGTCACATAATGGTTCAACTTCTGGCTATGGAAAAGGGAAATGTATAATTTATTTACACAAACGTCAATAGTAGTTTTCATCAATTTAACCACTGTATCATACTGCCTGGTCTACTTCTCTTATCATGAAACTGGAATATTGGCTTATGATGTTTCTCAATTGTCTTCATTACACAAAGTACAACCATATCTTGGATACATGAGGGTAGGTAGTTCGTCATCCGCCATAATAAAGCCTTGACAGACCAAAAGTTCATCTGGACCTCAACTTTTCCAGTACATTCATGAAAAACACCTTTTTGCTTTCCATCTCTATCACTTTGAAAAAAAATGCTCCCTTTGTTCACATTTCAATGAAAGAATAAGCTTCAATGTCTAAGCTACATTCTTTTCCAATTTCACTATTTTCTTGTCAGAGCACCATGTTTGAAAACTATCACTCCAGTAACACAACTATAAACATTTACTTCCCTTTTAAAAAAGTTCTGGGGAAGTCTTTCTCGATACACTGCGGGTCACTCTATATTTCACTTGCCTGGGGTCCCTGACTTGCCTTAATTGCGGTCTGCATTAAGACCGTCGTAGCATAATTAACACCCTTGGTACCCAGCTGTATGACAGTGGAGAAGCCTTGCTGCTTAGCCTGAGCAATGCAGTTTTCAATATGAATATGTACATGTGTATATATGTATTTGTCTGTGTATGTATTTGTATGTATATGGAAAGAGGGGCAAGTATGAAGTCTGTTGTGGATGAGAGAGCTTGGGAAGTGAGTCAGTTGTTGTTTGCTGATGATACAGCGCTGGTGGATGATTCATGTGAGAAACTGCAGAAGCTGGTGACTGAGTTTGGTAAAGTGTGTGAAAGAAGAAAGTTAAGAGTAAATGTGAATAAGAGCAAGGTTATTAGGTACAGTAAGGTTGAGGGTCAAGTCAATTGGGAGGTAAGTTTGAACGAAGAAAAACTGGAGGAAGTAAGGTGTTTTAGATATCTGGGAGTGGATCTGGCAGTGGATGGAACCATGGAAGCGGAAGTGAATCATAGGGTGGGGGAGGGGGTGAAAATCCTGGGAGCCTTGAAGAATGTGTGGAAGTCGAGAACATTATCTCGAAAAGCAAAAATGGCTATGTTTGAAGGGATAGTGGTTCCAACAATGTTCTATGGTTGCGAGGCATGGGCTATGAATAGAGTTGTGCGCAGGAGGGTGGATGTGCTGGAAATGAGATGCTTGAGGACAATGTGTGGTGTGAGGTGGTTTGATCGAGTAAGTAATGTAAGGGTAAGAGAGATGTGTGGAAATAAAAAGAGCGTGGTTGAGAGAGCAGAAGAGGGTGTTCTGAAATGGTTTGGGCACATGGAGAGAACGAGTGAGGAAAGATTGACCAAGAGGATATATGTGTCGGAGGTGGAGGGAACGAGAAGTGGGAGACCAAATTGGAGGTGGAAAGGTGGAGTGAAAAAGATTTTGAGTGATCGGGGCCTGAACATGCAGGAGGGTGAAAGGCGGGCAAGGAATAGAGTGAATTGGATCGATGTGGTATACCGGGGTTGACGTGCTGTCAGTGGATTGAATCAGGGCATGTGAAGCGTCTGGGGTAAACCATGGAAAGTTGTGTGGGGCCTGGATGTGGAAAGGGAGCTGTGGTTTCGGGCATTATTGCATGACAGCTAGAGACTGAGTGTGAACGAATGGGGCCTTTGTTGTCTTTTCCTAGCGCTACCTCGCACACATGAGGGGGGAGGGGATGGTATTCCATGTGTGGCGAGGTGGCGATGGGAATGAATAAAGGCAGACAGTGTGAATTGTGTGCATGGGTATATAGATATGTGTCTGTGTGTGTATATATATATGTGTACATTGAGATGGATAGGTAAGTATATTTGCGTGTGTGGACGTGTAAGTATATACATGTGTATGGGATGGGTTGGGCCATTTCTTTCGTCTGTTTCCTTGCACTACCTCGCTAACGTGGGAGACAGCGACAAAGTATAATAAATAAATGAATAATATATATATATAATATATATATATATATGTACAAAGGCAAAGGGGATAAGAGTGAGTGCTCAAATTACAGAGGTATAAGTTTGTTGAGTATTCCTGGTAAATTATATGGGAGGTTATTGATTGAGAGGGTGAAGGCGTGTACAGAGCATCAGATTGGGAAAGAGCAGTGTGGTTTCAGAAGTGGTAGAGGATGTGTGGATCAGGTGTTTGCTTTGAAGAATGTATGTGAGAAATACTTAGAAAAACAAATGGATTTGTATGTAGCATTTATGGATCTGGAGAAGGCATATGATAGAGTTGATAGAGATGCTCTGTGGAAGGTTTTAAGAATATTTGGTGTGATAGGCAAGTTGTTAGAAGCAGTGAAAAGTTTTATCGAGGATGTAAGGCATGTGTACGTGTAGGAAGAGGAAAGTGATTGGTTCTCAGTGAATGTAGGTTTGCGGCAGGGGTGTGTGATGTCTCCATGGTTGTTTAATTTGTTTATGGATGGGGTTGTTAGGGAGGTGAATGCAAGAGTTTTGGAAAGATGGGCAAGTATGCAGTCTGTTGTGGATGAGAGAGTTTGGGAAGTGAGTCAGTTGTTTGCTGATGATACAGTGCTGGTGGCTGATTCATGTAAGAAACTGCAGAAGCTGGTGACTGAGTTTGGTAAAGTGTGTGAAAGAAGAAAGTTAAAGAGTAAATGTGAATAAGAGCAAGGTTATTAGGTACAGAAGGGTTGAGGGTCAAGTCAATTGGGAGGTAAGTTTGAATGGAGAAAAACTGGAGGAAGTAAAGTGTTTTAGATATCTGGGAGTGGATCTGGCAGCGGATGGAACCATGGAAGTGGAAGTGAATCATAGGGTGGGGGAGGGGGCGAAAATTCTGGGAGCCTTGAAGGATGTTTGGAAGTTGAGAACATTATCTCGGAAAGCAAAAATGGGTATGTTTGAAGGGATAGTGGTTCCAACAATGTTGTATGGTTGCGAGGCGTGGGCTATGAATAGAGTTGTGCGCAGGAGGGTGGATGTGCTGGAAATGAGATGTTTGAGGACAATATGTGGTGTGAGGTGGTTTGACTGAGTAAGTAATGTAAGGGTGAGAGAGATGTGTGGAAATAAAAAGAGTGTGGTTGAGAGAGCAGAAGAGGGTGTTTTGAAATGGTTTGGTCACATGGAGAGAATGAGTGGGGAAAGATTGACCAAGAGGATATATGTGTCAGAGGTGGAGGGAACGAGGAGAAGTGGGAGACCAAATTGGAGGTGGAAAGATGGAGTGATAAAAGATTTTGAGTGATCGGGGCCTGAACATGCAGGAGGGTGAAAGGCGTGCAAGGAATAGAGTGAATTGGAACGATGTGGTATACCGGGGTCGACGTGCTGTCAATGGATTGAACCAGGGCATGTGAAGTGTCTGGGGTAAACCATGGAAAGTGTGTGGGGCCTGGATGTGGAAAGGGAGCTGTGGTTTCGGTGCATTATTACATGACAGCTAGAGACTGAGTGTGAACGAATGGGGCCTTTGGTGTCTTTTCTAGCGCTACCTCGCACACATGAGGGGGGAGGGGGTTGTTATTCCATGTGTGGCGAGGTGGCAATGGGAACAAATAAAGGCAGACTATGAATTATGTACATGTGTATATATGTATATGTCCGTGTGTGTATATATATGTGTACATTGAGATGTATAGGTATGTATATTTGCGTGTGTGGATGTGTATGTATATACATGTGTATGTGGGTGGGTTGGGCCATTCTTTCGTCTGTTTCCTTGCGCTACCTCACTGATGCGGGAGACAGCGACAAAGCAAAATAAAAAAAATAATTTTTTTTCATACTATTCGCAATTTCCTGCATTAGCGAGGTAGCATTAAGAACAGAGCACTGGGCCTTTGAAGGAATATCCTCACCTGGTCCCCTTGTCTGCTCCTTCTTTTGGAAAATTAAAAAAAAATCCTCACCCGGCACCCTTCTCTGTTCCTTCCTTTCGAAAAGGATGGGCCATCCTTCACCTGATTCCTGGCACTATCTCGCTGATACGGGAAACAGCAATTATGCATAAATAAATATATAAATATGGAGACTCCATACCTGAGGAACACCATTTCCACTTTTTAGCTTTGGTGCTCCATCCTTAACAGGCCACTAGCAGAAGGCAACTCTAGTGGTGTTTTTAGGGGGTCCAACCTAATGTTCCAACTGACTACTCTTACCTAATGTTCCAAACTATAATTTCTAATCCAGTGCTCCCCACTAATGTTCCTACCAATTACTTCTACTTTTCTTAGTATTCTTCCAATAAATCTATATTTTGGGCTTAGGAAGACCAAATTTACAATGAAAGGTTTGTTTTTCAAGAAATCTTATTTGGTCAACATCCAAATAATATGTCCGGAAGAGAAAGTAAGGAAGGTGACATTATAGCAAAACTGCTTGCTGTACCTTACAATTTTACCATTGAATACATCTGGCCAATGAAAATGAGGTCAGACTTGACTTGGATGGCATTAGCTTAAGTTATTTCCCTCGCCTCTTACCCCACAAATATCCCTCATCTTCATAGCACTGCCCACTTTGTTATTTTTAACCTTCGGTATCAGCAAACTCTGAAATATATGAGGCCTGCAGTAGTAGTGAATAAATACACTTGTAATGCTAAAGGATAACCAGCCAACTAATTATATTTATGTTTATACTGAAAATTGTTTTGTTTGTTTCATATTTCTGTTGTCAGACCTTCATCTGGATGATGTAGTCTGTACTGTTTAGTTCATTAATATTCAACTGTGGTCATAACGATTATCTAATAGCAGACGATTATAATAGTATATTTCTACTACTGTTTTGGCTACTTAGTGATGTCACTGAGTTCTGTTGATGATAATTGCTACTCACTCTATCCAGAATGGTATCATGGTGTGCTTTATGCATGCTTTTTCAATATATGTCTCAAAATACACACAGGAAATCAAAATACTCCCATAACTAATATATCAGGTAGCTAGGACTGCATATGCCATAACATTACAAATGTAATTCCGCATCACTGCATTCTGATGTATTTAAGTGTTCTAGGAGACTCCCTAACCTTGTCATTCTCAGCAATAATACATGAGCCTCCTTGTCTATATCAATAAAATTATTAAGACGAAATACGACTAATAACACTGAAGCTGATAATGGTCTCAGTGACGCTACTTTCATTGTAGTTAACTTAGTGCCTTCGAAACTTACCAGCTTTTTCAAATGTCCTGCCTGTTCTTCATGATAATCTAACTTGCTCAGTTCTTTTGGTCGGTATTTATCAACCCACAAGCTCATATTAAAAGTGAGGAGGATGCTAACATAGATCCACGTAGAACGAAGGTGTTAGAGGTGGTCTGGCGGGAAGACTGTAAACACCGATGGGAAACGACACTAATATAATTTCTAGCTTGGCTTATGATGAAAGGCTTGGATGTTGACCAAGCAGGATTGACTCCAGTATATCTCTCAGGTTTTCTAACTTCTTTTTACCTCTCTATTTCCTTTTTATTCACTTTTCTTGCTTTACACCATCTATAAAGATTAATGTACACATCATTATAATATGATATATAACATTCCCGCACAACGCACACTACCAATATTCCTTTTTATCATAAGGATATAATTCATTTTCTGGCTTACCAAGCGTAGTCATGAACATCTTTATATTCAAAATATGTATCTGTAACACCCATGCCTGATAGAATTTGCAATCTTCGTTTCATTATTTACTATACTAAAATTTCCTCTAATGCAAATTTTATAGGTTCGCTTTTCCTGCGGGTACACTTTTTTCTGGCTGGTACCTAAAGAGTTAAAAGGCATAGGGGATAGGGGAGAAAGAATACTTCCCACGTATTCCCTGCGTGTCGTAGAAGGCGACTAAAAGGGGAGGGAGCGGGGGGCTGGAAATCCTCCCCTCTCACTTTTTTTTTTTTTTCCAAAAGAGGGAACAGAGAAGGGGCCCAGGTGAGGATATTCCCTCAAGGGCCCAGTCCTCTGTTCTCAACGCTACCTCGCTAATGCGGGAAATGGCGAATAGTATGAAAGAAAAAGAAAAGAAAGTTTTAATGATGTAGCTTCTTATGCTGCTATCCTTTGAAGTAACATCCTTCTATGCATACCCTACTTACATGTTGTCAGTCATGCCTTAGAACTGTTTAAATTAGATTTAAGGTTTCATATAAAGTATTGAACCTCTTAATTATATCACTTCAATTTTCACTTTTTATTTGTGTAAATCTTATTTTGAACATTATCTTTGCTCTTCAACAACCTTGATTTCTTTCAAATCTCATCTAAGATGCTATCAATAATGCTGCAAAAGGATCTAAGGGTTTAATGTATTTGTATCATGTTAATCACCCTTGGATTAATTGCAAGTTAATATACTTCTAAACTATTCCTATCTGTTCTCCTTGAGTACCATGTAAAGGATAGGTCAACATTTTGGGTTATAGCATTACTTACATTTTAACCTAATCTATAGTAAAATTCTGGCCTGAAAATACCCCGAATCCTAGAATACCTTTCCCTTTGATGGCTCAGTTTTAAATCTTGGATGTTCTTTGAAATATCATAAAACTTATCTATCAGTCATGGTGTATAAGGTCTTTTTATTTCATCTAATTACTTAACACTTGTAGTCATTAAACTTGTATATATATTTCCTAATTATTCTGGTTACTTTTTAAAAGACTTCAAGTACCATTCAAAGTAGAGATCCTTCATTAGCTGTTAACCAAGCTAAAGAGGGATAATGCCGACAACAATGGTACTAAATCTCTTTCATTATTTTTATCGAGGATGTAAGGCATGTGTACGTGTAGGAAGAGGGGAAAGTGATTGGTTCTCAGTGAATGTAGGTTTGCGGCAGGGGTGTGTGATGTCTCCATGGTTGTTTAATTTGTTTATGGATGGGGTTGTTAGGGAGGTGAATGCAAAAGTTTTGGAAAGAGGGGCAAGTATGAAGTCTGTTGGGGATGAGAGAGCTTGGGAAGTGAGTTAGTTGTTGTTCGCTGATGATACAGCACTGGTGGCCGATTCATGTGAGAAACTGCAGAAGCTGGTGACTGAGTTTGGTAAAGTGTGTGAAAGAAGAAAGTTAAGATTAAATGTGAATAAGAGCAAGGTTATTAGGTACAGTAGGGTTGAGGGTCAAGTCAACTGGAAGGTAAGTTTGAATGGAGAAAAACTGGAGGAAGTAAAGTGTTTTAGATATCTGGGAGTGGATCTGGCAGCGGATGGAACCATGGAAGCGGAAGTGAATCATAGGGTGGGAGAGGGGGCGAAAATCCTGGGAGCCTTGAAGAATGTGTGGAAGTCGAGAACATTATCTCGGAAAGCAAAAATGGGTATGTTTGAAGGAATAGTGGTTCCAACAATGTTGTATGGTTGCCAGGCGTGGGCTATGGATAGAGTTGTGCGCAGGAGGATGGATGTGCTGAAAATGAGATGTTTCAGGACAATGTGTGGTGTGAGGTGGTTTGATCGAGTAAGTAACGTAAGGGTAAGAGAGATGTGTGGAAATAAAAAGAGCGTGGTTGAGAGAGCAGAAGAGGGTGTTTTGAAATGGTTTGGGCACATGGAGAGAATGAGTGAGGAAAGATTGACCAAGAGGATATATGTGTCGGAGGTGGAGGGAATGAGGAGAAGTGAGAGACCAAATTGGAGGTGGAAAGATGGAGTGAAAAAGATTTTGTGTGATCGAGGCCTGAACATGCAGGAGGGTGAAAGGAGGGCAAGGAATAGAGTGAATTGGATCGATGTGGTATACCAGGGTTGACGTGCTGTCAGTGGATTGAATCAGGGCATGTGAAGCGACTGGGGTAAACCATGGAAAGCTGTGTAGGTATGTATATTTGCGTGTGTGGACGTATGTATATACATGTGTATGGGGGTGGGTTGGGCCATTTCTTTCGTCTGTTTCCTTGCGCTACCTCGCAAACGCGGGAGACAGCGACAAAGCAAAAAAAAAAAAAAAAAAAAAAAAAAAAAATAAAATTTTATTTGCGAAAAGTTACTTCATTTTTCAGCCATTTTCTTGAAACTTTAGATTCTGCTAAAAGTCCACTGTAGGTGCATTTCATAATGCTAGATAAAATTCTGGGGTCTTAAATTTCTTGTAATTAGTCATAATTCAAAAACTTTTTATCCTCTCAGTACTCAAACATGGTTGATATATTTACCAGTAACAACTTTCAACCAAGGAAATTTTCTTGAGATAAAGTTGATGATAAAGAGAATAATAATAACCTTTATCACATAATTTACCAATCTTTAGGATAAAGCACTTTAGGCCAAAAAGAGGAAATGTAAAACTTTGGGTTTTGGCCAATGTTCTTCAAACCATAGGTCTATAAAATATATTTTCTTTACTTGGGTCTAAGATTTAAATCTTGGCATATCAGTTGTGTTATTACTTCATTAAATAAACATGGGAATTAATCTTTTAATTTCTTGTAACCAACCAATCCCAGAGAAAAGGTATGACAAAAAGTTGCCCCTTTAATGTGCTGTCAACGGTTTGAAGACTCAACAAGGGTATGTGTAGTGGCCAGGGTAAGCCATGCAAAGGTCTGAAGGGCATGGTTTTTTTTATAGGGAGCTGTGGTTTCACTCCATTACACATGACAACTAGAGAATGGACATGAACTGATGTGGCCTTTCTTTGTCTGTTTCTGGTGCTACATCACTAACCAGGAAAAATCCACCAAGAATGGAAAAAGAAAGAAAAGCTGAGGGATGGAGAATTGCTGGTGAAGAATGATGTGAGCGGTAATACTGGTGGTTTATGTGAGGAATAGTGGTGATGGCACATCAGATGAAAGGTTGTGGTGATGATATTTGAGATAGTGTGTGGACTATCAGTGAATGGGTACAGTAGTGATGGTAATAGTGGTTGGAAGGGTACAAAAGAAATATTGGACAGTATGCTGAAACAATGCTTGTACTGAGCAAAATGTTATGCAGCAGGATTAAAAGGGAAGATCATCAGGGGTGTACTAGCAAATTTTGTGGAGCAAGAGCTCTAAAAATGTGTTCCCCATTTTTTTTATCTGACTAATATATTGTTTTTCAATGAATTTACCATCTTGGTTCCAAAATAAGTATTAAGTGAAACATGCATATTTTACTGCAATAAAGGCATAACAATTATAGTCTCTTTTACACTCAGTTACCAGTCACCTTTGAAAAAAAGGAATGTTATGGTCTTTTGTTTTGCAGTCACTGTGCTGTTATCATGCCCAGCTAAAGTACAGAGTAACAGAGTCAACTATCTTGGGACACCATGCAATCAGATAGGGACACCTACTGACAGGTTACAAGTTCACTCTGATGTGTTGGTATAAATGTACAATACTGGCATATTACTTTTAAATTCAATATCAGAATACTACATATATGAAATAAAAAGTAAGTAAAAGATGCCATAGTCTTTCTGTTTTGGTATCTGGGTTCATATTGCTATATTGCATTTTTGCTAAATGCACCATATTGCTTGGAAGATGAAAGCGATGTAATTCACAAAAGAAAATTATGCATATTTGCAACCCAAAAGTTCAACATAAAACTTTTGACAAATATCAAATTGAACATGGATAATATGCTTTCATTTATGTTGTCTTGTGTAAGACGTCATGAATATAAGTTTCCTCTAGGATGGATGGAGGTGTCTGAGCAGTGCTCCAACAGGACTATAACACTGAAGTGTACTGACAGAGTAGAAACTGACAGGTAGAAACCAATGTCACTACATCGGCAGATGACTGTTTTTGATGTAATAAAAAACGATGGCAAGCACTATTGTCACTTATACTAAAGGATGAAAACACTACTGTAGTTAGTTTTTAAGTAATCTTTTTCCAGTTTACATAGTCTCAATCTGGAAACAAATACAAAGGTTTAACAATAATGTATTCAATGTATATATACTAAGAAGTATGGATAATACATCTACTACTCATATACAGATTGCATCTAAAATTACTACAGAAATTCATGGTGAAGTACTGAGAAAGGCCCTTTTGAACAATTCTTTGTATACGCCTCACTATCATGGCAAATCCATTTTAGACACTTCTTCAAAGTAGACAATCATCATAATGCTGGTTTACACTTATGCATCCAACACTAACTGTTTCCTAATATTTTCATTTATGATTCTCATACATTTCTTTATCAGTGTCTCAGTCCATACATTCCCCTTTCTTTCATTCTGGTCTCCTCTCTGCATACATCTCTGCTTTAATGTCTGGCATCTGTAGTAGTTGTTGAGTGTGCGAGAGTATAATTGTGGACATAAGGGGAAAACGGGAAACAGGCCATTCCAAGATAAGGGCCCATTTTTGGCTAAGGCATTGTAAATCTTTAACAACATGGATATATGTGGATGTTTCATATTTACTAAACTTCCTTAGTAATCAACATTTATCGTGATTTTTTCCCTCATGAATCATTATTGAGTCTATTTGAATACTCTACTTTCTCCTTGGACTCTCTCATATCCAGTCTGACAAATATTCTGTTGTCTAAGAAGATTATTCACTGTTTTCCAAGTCATTCCTTTTTTGTGTGTGTGACTGCTAAGTAGTATATAAACCTTTAAGTAATTTTACATGATTTTTTTTATAAGGACCTTAATGCTCTAAGTAATTTATAAAAAGGAACTCCTACTTAATAGGTCTTAAAGGGCCATTTCTGGTTGATTTTCATTAATTTTGGGGAGAATAGTTAAAACAAGAAAAATTCTACATAAGGAGATATATATCATACAAATGTCAAGAAAGGGTAATTATCATCCAAGAATTTTAACATGGGTTTTTACAATTGGAGTTAAAGATCATGATACTAAACCACTATGCACTACTCTGTGGCCTGAATGTGTACTTTCCTATTTTGACTGATTTTCGTATCATTTTGATCTGTATGCTCACATAATTTATCCATTTATCAAATGAAAGTGGTATGAATTTATAGTACCAATGATCGTATTTGGCAGAGCCCATAAACTTGTTACTAATAGTTTTCAGTTGTCATAAGTTTCTTGTGAAAAGAAGGATGGATGTACATGCACCACTAACCACTTGCCTTGTTATATTGGCTACTCTCTCTGTGTATTTCCAAGGGATAAGTTATATATCAGGAGAGAGCACAGTAAGGTCACTTTCTCTAAAGGCACTTGTTACAAGATGGACTCCTGAATGCAACATAATATTTCATAAAAGGGGAGACTAGTTACCACCTCATCTTACAAATTTATGTTAGTAAAAAATATACATATCTGTAATATATATTCACTTAACAAATACTATATGAGAAACATTTGAGTAATATAACCATATGAGTGAGAGCATATACTCAAAAAACAAACTACATATCTTTAGGTAAAGTTTTCTCATCTACTTTCAAATGAACTGAACTCCATTGTTTGTTATCCAATTCTTAATTACCTGATATTGTTCTAATCCTTCTATATTTTCTCATTTTGTGCTTGTAACGGTTGTTCAATGTTTGATTGCTAAGTTTCTGAAATATCATTTGTTTACACATATATTTTCTTTCTGGATCAAAGGCATATATCAAAATTTATCATAAGCCTTTTATGGATATCCCTTTGAAGATTACACAATACTTATTTCAAAAGGAAATCACCTTTTGTGTTTCAGTGCTGTATAATGTTATTTACCACATAGACAAAGAAAAAACTCAAACATTTTTTCTTCTCTTTTCCAGCATTAGATAATTAGAACTCTTCTCTTTATTCCATGTGCATTTTCCTGGAATAAGACAGATTTTCCTTTTCTTATTTTCTGAACTTAGTGTTCTGTGCTATCAACTGAAATTAAGATATTTTTCTGATAAAATTATATTCTGAAAATCTCTTGCCAATCCATACAAAATTTTGTTTGAAACTTTTCTAAATGGGTGATTGCTTACAGTGTTATTTCTATCAAAATTATTCAGTAAATAATCACTACATCATATGGTCCCCTTATTTTACACATTATAGCTAAATTTGCACAGAAGAAAAGTCGAAGTCTGTCACATACTTATGATGAGGCTACATAAATAATGAAACATATATGATTTTACAAATCTAGCAACCTCAAAATAAAGGAAGTCCCTACAAAATGTACTGTAATCATTACTCTTATATTTTATGCATAAAGTTGTAATACAACACATAAAATCTGGAGAACAGACTTGTTTTACTTGATTACTCTCAAAGTCATTCCTGCAGTATCAAAACTTCACGATAATCAAACATAAAAGCAAAATGTATATGCATCTCTCCCTGTTATCTCCCAGTCTGTAGTTTCTCTTGTTGACAATTTCATGCATATCATGTGACTCTTTCTCTCCCATTTACTGACTTTATCATACTTTCTTACCTATTTTCATTCACTCAGTCTTTCATTCTTTCACTAGCATTTGTTAATACAAGTCCTTCTTGAAATGATAATCTTAACAAATTCAAAAATATTCTAAAACACCCTTTATTTAATCAAAGTACTCACAGTAATACCACTAAGGAATAATATTTTTTTGTACATTATACATACCATATTTCATTTAAGTATATTACAAACAATGGGTGCATGTAAGCACTTGATCCATCCCAACTGAATGAGAGCAGCATATAAAACAATAAAGAGGTGCAGGTTTTAAAGACAATAACTCAGATGTTAATGACAATAAATTGGCAATTTCGCTGAACATGAATTTATTTGTATGTGAACTGTCTAGCCACCATTTATCTTAATGTTAGTCAATCTTGGCAAACTGATAAATTAGATGTAACATTCAACATGGCATTTTCGATATGCAATGCAAGGTGTTTTGCTTAGAATCCTTAATCTTTTAGCCATATTCATTGTAAACTGTATCTGGGTGGCAATAGCAAAGCCTGAAATTTCATAAAAGAATTTTACATGTTGGTATGACTAGAGAAATATCAAGCACGTGGCCTCTGGTTTCACTTTATGAAATGAACCAAATTAATCATAGTTTGTAACATCGTTTCATAACACCATTAAAGTTATAAATTTGTTTACGTGTCAGGTGAGAGGGGGGGCTAGTTAATCAAGGGGGACATTGTCAACTCTTGAAAAATCTAAACTAGACTTATCACAAAAAAAACTCTTGAAAAATCTAAACTAAACATTTCCCAAAAGAACAGTTGTCAATGAGGCACTTTTTTTGCACACCCTGAAGTAGTGGACAGCATAATGCTCAGGGAGGCAGGCACATATTTCTAAATCTGGATGCTAAGTTCCCATGGATGACTCATTATGGCTCTGATGGTACACTCAGTCTCCCATCAAAAGGACAGCTGATGATCTTGAAAGAGGTTCAAATCATTCCATGGTCAGCCATAATGGCTACTATCAGTATTTTTCATAAACACTTAGCTGAGAAAAATATAAAATTGGAGTCCAGTGAAAATGTTGTGCACACTTCATCACAAATGTGCTTCACTGATGCAGCATAACAGTGAAGAATTATGTCAATTACCATCAACAATAACTACTAGATATATATCTGGTGGTATTAAGTAGCTTAGAGTTCAACTAAAATCAATGGACAGTATCATTCATTTTCACAAAAAAAGTTATATATCAGACTGGAGGAAAAGTTTGCAATGAGATACATAAAATAACAAAAAAAAAAAAAATCAAACATATTTGCCATTTACCACATTAGCGAGGTAGCATCTTGGGAATTGGGGAGAAAAAACACTGTCCACATATTCCCTGTGTGTCGTAGAAGGTGACAAAAGGGGGTAGGAGCAGAGGGGTTGGATGCCCTTCCCTCCTGTTTTACTTACATAAACGATGTATCTCATAGTTCTCACAAGAGAATCTCATATGAGCTTGACTTGGACTTCTTTCAGTTAATGAAACTGTCTAATGCCCTTGATCTGCTTTTCTTCAAAATACCAATGGACAAAGCTTTTTGTGCATTACATGTTACTGAAAAAGCCTTTACCACAACATACCCCATCAGTATTGCTCAAAGAACTTTAAAGAAGCATATGAACTAAAGATTAATAGCTCTTGCTATACCAGTATCTTAGGCTATTACATTATATTCATTCTTTCTGACAAAACATGAAAATATTACCATCCAGTGCATGAAAATATCATAATTAGTTTCCTGAGGCTGGTCCTACATAAGTATATATGACAACAATAAATGCAACAGACCAAAGATTTACTTCTCAATTCACCAAGTCCATGTAAGAGGGTGAATTGATTATATTACTGAAAAACTTTCTCGTTCTGCATACTAGACAAGTATATTCCTGTTAATTGGGCTTACATACACATGTCTGTGTTGACTTTCCATAACCCAGGTCTTTTTGTGTACATACGAATTATCACCTTCATCCCATCAAAACACATCATTAGACTGTCACCTGCAGTGACTAAGTCTAATACAGTCTCTAGTTTGTAAATTTCACGTTTGAATTTCAAGATTTTAGTATCAAATAACAAATGTGTCAGGCAACAATCATTCTGCTAAAGAGGTCAACATGAATATGATTATAGGATATACAATACATCAGCATGCAACATTTTTTTTTTTTTTTTTTTTTATACTTTGTCGCTGTCTCCCGCATTTGCGAGGTAGCGCAAGGAAACAGACGAAAGAAATGGCCCAACCCCCCCCCCATACACATGCATATACACACGTCCACACACGCAAATACACATACCTACACAGCTTTCCATGGTTTACCCCAGACGCTTCACATGCCTTGATTCAATCCACTGACAGCACGTCAACCCCGGTATACCACATCGCTCCAATTCACTCTATTCCTTGCCCTCCTTTCACCCTCCTGCATGTTCAGGCCCCGGTCACACAAAATCTTTTTCACTCCATCTTTCCACCTCCAATTTGGTCTCCCTCTTCTCCTTGCTCCCTCCACCTCCGACACATATATCCTCTTGGTCAATCTTTCCTCACTCATCCTCTCCATGTGCCCAAACCACTTCAAAACACCCTCTTCTGCTCTCTCAACCACGCTCTTTTTATTTCCACACATCTCTCTTACCCTTACGTTACTCACTCGATCAAACCACCTCACACCACACATTGTCCTCAAACATCTCATTTCCAGCACATCCATCCTCCTGCACACAACTGTATCCATAGCCCACGCCTCGCAACCATACAACATTGTTGGAACCACTATTCCTTCAAACATACCCATTTTTGCTTTCCGAGATAATGTTCTCGACTTCCACACATTCTTCAAGGCCCCCAGAATTTTTGCTCCCTCCCCCACCCTATGATCCACTTCCGCTTCCATGGTTCCATCTGCTGCCAGATCCACTCCCAGATATCTATAACACTTCACTTCCTCCAGTTTTTCTCCATTCAAACTCACCTCCCAATTGACTTGACCCTCAACCCTACTGTACCTAATAACCTTGCTCTTATTCACATTTACTCTTAACATACATACATACATACATACATAAAAATAATACATGCCATTTCTCTCAAGAAAAAATTTTACTCAAAAGGGATTGTAAACTAAGGATAAGAATGATTAATCACTATAAATACTGGTCACAGAAATAAAGGTGATGTTAAGTAGCCATATAAACAGACATTTTCACACACATTAACTGAGATTTGATTATCCTTACAATATAGGTTTGCGTCATTGTAATCAACAGAACCTTCAGTGCAACAGGATGCAAGACAACAATCTGAACCTTTTTTAACTGATCAAAGTTGCTGTCATTGTTTTGTCTTGGTGGAAGAAATATTGCTTTGGTATACTTATTATTTTCATTTAGACACACTCTTAATGATTAAACACAGTGTCACTGGTTTTGTATTTATGTATCTTAAAATGATCAGGTACACTGTCACTGATTTGTTTTAATGTACCAAATAATGCTTTGTTACATTATACATATTTCCTAGTATAACTTATTACAAGAAAGAACACCATTTCTACCTTGCCATGGCATATCAAATAATACTTCCAAACATTGTCACTTTTTGCTGCAATGGAACAAGTATTGCTACAGTGCATTATCAATGTTTTGTCTTAGGTAACTCATGGTGGTCAGGTTCATTACTGTTATTTTGTCTTGATGAAACATATAATACTGTAGTCAACTCATTGCTTTGACTTGATTAAATGAACAATGTTTATGTCCACAGTTATTGCTTTCTCTCAGTGTAAGACATAATGAAAGGGTAAATTGTCACTTCTTTGTTTTGGTGGAACAAAGATCACTGCTTAAGTCTACTCAAACCCCTTTGCCTTGATGACACCAAGTTAAGGTACTCTAAATTTCTTTTGGTTATCAAACATGAAATATTCAATTTAAGAGCACTGTTTACACTGTTTAGATACACTATCACTTTGTCCTGGTAAAGTATATTACATTTAGGTTCACCCTCATTTGATGAAATGAAATATATAGACATCATTTTTTTTGGAACAACCTTTTGCCAGTTTTGTGATTTGAGATAGCCCAGATATTTACAAACAGAACTTACTGACAGAACAGCGTGAGGGGTATACATAATAACTGTTATCAGAGGAGACACAGACAAGCACAGTCAGGAATACAGCCCTGGATATTAAGAATGAATACAAGATGACTGTACAGCTTTTTGTTTTCATCTCGTGCATCTTACATCTTAACAGTGAAGGCTATATATTACACTGGTGAACAGTAAATAAGTACAACACTTATGACATAGGCCTGGACATGGTGTGAAACATTACATTAATTCAAAGGAAATCAACATGGTTTGTAACAAACAATTGATCATCAAAGGAACAGAATTAGAGGAATGTCTCATTCATGATACCAAGACCAATAAATGCAGGGATATTGTGTGTACAAAATGTTTGTGACATTATATTAAAGTGTGAATGTGCCTAAGATTATATAATTTTCAAAAGGACTAATGATGTATAAGAAACAGGAAAGCCGAGACATCTTGTATATGCTGGAAACTCTTGACTTAGCCACTAGGAAGAAACACATCTTGGTCATTGAGAAGAAGGGCATTTTGGCCTCTATGAAATTTTTTGACTTGTTAAGCAATAAGCAAGGCAATAAAGATTCTAAAAATTTCTCTTATCCTAGTTGATTTTTTTTTCTATCACTAAGGCTTTCTTGTACATGTTCATGATCAGCATTAAATTCTCAGTAAAATCTCATCACCAGTGTCTTCTAACTGGTACCACTGCCTAATTGCAATGCAATTTGACCTAATCTTCCAATATAATAATCATTCAGGCAAACAATACCATTCCTTTTGTGCCATAACTATTCTTTGGCACTTTTCACATGCTCTTGTTGGACTTATATTTTTGTCTTCCCTGTGTACCTGCCACTCTCCATAATCATTTCTAGTATCAAAAGGATATATGTTTGAGACAAAGATGCATATCAGTGTGGTACTGCAAGGGCTAAGGTATTATTGCTACTGCTTTTGAGTTTTACAGTGAAAGCTACAAAATTCTATGGCCAGTTTATCTACTTATCTTTGGATAGTTTTATGATTAAATTACAATGAAGATTTGGCATCAGCAGACTTCTTTAGAATATCACTCACATGTATTTTTTTTTAACTTTTTAAAATGGGAAACAGAAGAAGGAGTCACGCGGGGAGTGCTCATCCTCCTCGAAGGCTCAGACTGGGGTGTCTAAATGTGTGTGGATGTAACCAAGATGTGAAAAAAGGAGAGATAGGTAGTATGTTTGAGGAAAGGAACCTGGATGTTTTGGCTCTGAGTGAAACGAAGCTCAAGGGTAAAGGGGAAGAGTGGTTTGGGAATGTCTTGGGAGTAAAGTCAGGGGTTAGTGAGAGGACAAGAGCAAGGGAAGGAGTAGCAGTACTCCTGAAACAGGAGTTGTGGGAGTATGTGATAGAATGTAAGAAAGTAAATTCTCGATTAATATGGGTAAAACTAAAAGTTGATGGAGAGAGATGGGTGATTATTGGTGCATTTGCACCTGGGCATGAGAAGAAAGATCATGAGAGGCAAGTGTTTTGGGAGCAGCTGAATGAGTGTGTTAGTGGTTTTGATGCAAGAGACTGGGTTATAGTGATGGGTGATTTGAATGCAAAGGTGAGTAATGTGGCAGTTGAGGGAATAATTGGTATACATGGGGTGTTCAGTGTTGTAAATGGAAATGGTGAAGAGCTTGTAGATTTATGTGCTGAAAAAGGACTGGTGATTGGGAATACCTGGTTTAAAAAGCGAGATATACACAAGTATACGTATGTAAGTAGGAGAGATGGCCAGGGAGCGTCATTGGATTACGTGTTAATTGACAGGCGCGCGAAAGAGAGACTTTTGGATGTTAATGTGCTGAGAGGTGCAACTGGAGGGATGTCTGATCATTATCTAGTGGAGGCTAAGGTGAAGATTTGTATGGGTTTTCAGAAAAGAAGAGTGAATGTTAGGGTGAAGAGGGTGGTGAGAGTAAGTGAGCTTGGGAAGGAGACTTGTGTGAGGAAGTACCAGGAGAGACTGAGTACAGAATGGAAAAAGGTGAGAACAGTGGAAGTAAGGGGAGTGGGGGAGGAATGGGATGTATTTAGGGAATCAGTGATGGATTGCGCAAAAGATGCTTGTGGCATGAGAAGAGTGGGAGATGGGTTAATTAGAAAGGGTAGTGAGTGGTGGGATGAAGAAGTAAGATTATTAGTGAAAGAGAAGAGAGAGGCATTTGGACGATTTTTGCAGGGAAAAAATGCAATTGAGTGGGAGATGTATAAAAGAAAGAGACAGGAGGTCAAGAGAAAGGTGCAAGAGGTGAAAAAGAGGGCAAATGAGAGTTGGGGTGAGAGAGTATCATTACATTTTAGGGAGAATAAAAAGATGTTCTGGAAGGAGGTAAATAAAGTGCGTAAGACAAGGGAGCAAATGAGAACTTCAGTGAAGGGCGCAAATGGGGAGGTGATAACAAGTAGTGGTGATGTGAGAAGGAGATGGAGTGAGTATTTTGAAGGTTTGTTGAATGTGTTTGATGATAGAGTGGCAGATATAGGGTGTTTTGGTCGAGGTGGTGTGCAAAGTGAGAGAGTTAGGGAAAATGATTTGGTAAACAGAGAAGAGGTAGTAAAAGCTTTGCGGAAGATGAAAGCCGGCAAGGCAGCAGGTTTGGATGGTATTGCAGTGGAATTTATTAAAAAAGGGGGTGACTGTATTATTGACTGGTTGGTAAGGTTATTTAATGTATGTATGACTCATGGTGAGGTGCCTGAGGATTGGCGGAATGCGTGCATAGTGCCACTGTACAAAGGCAAAGGGGATAAGAGTGAGTGCTCAAATTTCAGAGGTATAAGTTTGTTGAGTATTCCTGGTAAATTATATGGGAGGGTATTGATTGAGAGGGTGAAGGCATGTACAGAGCATCAGATTGGGGAAGAGCAGTGTGGTTTCAGAAGTGGTAGAGGATGTGTGGATCAGGTGTTTGCTTTGAAGAATGTATGTGAGAAATACTTAGAAAAGCAAATGGATTTGTATGTAGCATTTATGGATCTGGAGAAGGCATATGATAGAGTTGATAGAGATGCTCTGTGGAAGGTATTAAGAATATATGGTGTGGGAGGCAAGTTGTTAGAAGCAGTGAAAAGTTTTTATCGAGGATGTAAGGCATGTGTACGTGTAGGAAGAGAGGAAAGTGATTGGTTCTCAGTGAATGTATGTTTGCGGCAGGGGTGTGTGATGTCTCCATGGTTGTTTAATTTGTTTATGGATGGGGTTGTTAGGGAGGTGAATGCAAGAGTTTTGGAAAGAGGGGCAAGTATGAAGTCTGTTGGGGATGAGAGAGCTTGGGAAGTGAGTCACTTGTTGTTCGCTGATGATACAGCGCAGGTGGCTGATTCATGTGAGAAACTGCAGAAGCTGGTGACTGAGTTTGGTAAAGTGTGTGAAAGAAGAAAGTTAAGAGTAAATGTGAATAAGAGCAAGGTTATTAGGTACAGTAGGGTTGAGGGTCAAGTCAATTGGGAGGTAAGTTTGAATGGAGAAAAACTGGAGGAAGTAAAGTGTTTTAGATATCTGGGAGTGGATCTGGCAGCGGATGGAAGCATGGAAGCGGAAGTGGATCATAGGGTAGGGGAGGGGGCGAAAATCCTGGGAGCCTTGAAGAATGTGTGGAAGTCGAGAACATTATCTCGGAAAGCAAAAATGGGTATGTTTGAAGGAATAGTGGTTCCAACAATGTTTTATGGTTGCGAGGCGTGGGCTATGGATAGAGTTGTGTGCAGGAGGGTGGATGTGCTGGAAATGAGATGTTTGAGGACAATGTGTGGTGTGAGGTGGCTTGATCGAGTAAGTAACGTAAGGGTAAGAGAGATGTGTGGAAATAAAAAGAGCGTGGTTGAGAGAGCAGAAGAGGGTGTTTTGAGATGGTTTGGGCACATGGAGAGAATGAGCGAGGAAAGATTGACCAAGAGGATATATGTGTCGGAGGTGGAGGGAACGAGGAGAAGTGGGAGACCAAATTGGAGGTGGAAAGATGGAGTGAAAAAGATTTTGAGTGATCGGGGCCTGAACATGCAGGAGGGTGAAAGGCGTGCAAGGAATAGAGTGAATTGGATCGATGTGGTATACCGGGGTTGACGTGCTGTCAGTGGATTGAATCAAGGCATGTGAAGCGTCTGGGGTAAACCATGGAAAGCTGTGTAGGTATGTATATTTGCGTGTGTGGACGTATGTATATACATGCGTATGGGGGGGGGTTGGGCCATTTCTTTCGTCTGTTTCCTTGCGCTACCTCGCAAACGCGGGAGACAGCGACAAAGTATAAAAAAAAAGAAAAAAAAATACATCTTTTTCTTTTTCTTTCATACTATTCGCCATTTCCCGCGTTAGCAAGGTAGCGTTAAGAACAGAGGACTGGGCCTCTGAGGGAATATATATATATATATATATATATATATATATATATATATATATATATATATATATATATATATATATATATTTATATATATATATATATATATATATATATATATATATATATATATATATATATATAGGACAACAAAGGCCCCAATCGTTCACACTCAGTCTCTAGCTGTCATGTAAATATATACATTTTTTTTTTTTTTTCATACTATTCGCTATTTCCCGCGATAGCGAGGTAGCGTTAAGAACAGAGGACTGGGCCTTTGAGGGAATATCCTCACCTGGACCTCTTCTCTGTTCCTTCTTTTGGAAAATTAAAAAAAAAAAAAAAAAAAAGAGAGGGGAGGATTTCCAGCCCCCCCGCTCCCTTCCCTTTTAGTCGCCTTCTACGACACACAGGGAATCCGTGGGAAGTATTCTTTCTCCCCTATCCCCAGGGAATATAAATATATATATATATTTTTTTTTTCATACTATTCGTCATTTCCCGCATTAGCGAGGTAGCGCTAAGAACAGAGGTCTGGGCCTTTGAGGGAATATCCTCACCTGGCCCCCTTCTCTGTTCCTTCTTTTGGAAAAAAAAATAAAAAAAAAAAAACGAGAGGGGAGGATTTCCAGCCCCCCGCTCCCTTCCCTTTTAGTCGCCTTCTACGACACGCAGGGAATACGTGGGAAGTATTCTTTCTCCCCTATCCCCAGGGATAATATATATATATATATATATATATATATATATATATATATATATATATATATATTTTTTTTGCTTTGTCGCTGTCTCCCGCGTTTGCGAGGTAGCGCAAGGAAACAGACGAAAGAAATGGCCCAACCCACCCCCATACACATGTATATACATACGTCCACACACGCAAATATACATACCTACACAGCTTTCCATGGTTTACCCCAGACGCTTCACATGCCTTGATTCAATCCACTGACAGCACGTCAACCCCGGTATACCACATCGCTCCAATTCACTCTATTCCTTGCCCTCCTTTCACCCTCCTGCATGTTCAGGCCCCGATCACACAAAATCTTTTTCACTCCATCTTTCCACCTCCAATTTGGTCTCCCTCTTCTCCTCGTTCCCTCCACCTCCGACACATATATTCTCTTGGTCAATCTTTCCTCACTCATTCTCTCCATGTGCCCGAACCATTTCAAAACACCCTCTTCTGCTCTCTCAACCACGCTCTTTTTATTTCCACACATCTCTCTTACCCTTACGTTACTTACTCGATCAAACCACCTCACACCACATATTGTCCTTAAACATCTCATTTCCAGCACATCCATCCTCCTGCGCACAACTCTATCCATAGCCCACGTCTCGCAACCATACAACATTGTTGGAACCACTATTCCTTCAAACATACCCATTTTTGCTTTCCGAGATAATGTTCTCGACTTCCACACATTCTTCAAGGCTCCCAGAATTTTCGCCCCCTCCCCCACCCTATGATCCACTTCCGCTTCCATGGTTCCATCCGCTGCCAGATCCACTCCCAGATATCTAAAACACTTCACTTCCTCCAGTTTTTCTCCATTCAAACTCACCTCCCAATTGACTTGACCCTCAACCCTACTGTACCTAATAACCTTGCTCTTATTCACATTTACTCTTAACTTTCTTCTTTCACACACTTTACCAAACTCAGTCACCAGCTTCTGCAGTTTCTCACATGAATATATATATTTTTTTTTTTTTTTTTTTTTTTTTTTATACTTTGTCGCTGTCTCCCGCGTTTGCGAGGTAGCGCAAGGAAACAGACGAAAGAAATGGCCCAACCCCCCCCCCCCATACACATGTACATACACACGTCCACACACGCAAATATACATACCTACACAGCTTTCCATGGTTTACCCCAGACGCTTCACATGCCTTGCTTCAATCCACTGACAGCACGTCAACCCCTGTATATATATATATATTCATTTTCTTTTTTTCTTTTGCTTTGTCACTGTCTCCCACGTTAGTGAGGTAGCGCAAGGAATCAGATGAAAGAATGGCCCAACCCACCCACATACACATGTATATACATACACATCCACACACGCAAATATACATACCTATACATCTCAATGTATACATATATATATACACACAAACATATACATATATACACATGTACATGATTCATACTGTCTGCCTTTATTCATTCCCATCGCCACCTTGCCACACATGGAATAACATCCCCCTCCCCCCTCATGTGTGCGAGGTAGCGCTAGGAAAAGACAACAAAGGCCACATTCATTCACACTCAGTCTCTAGCTGTCATGTAATTATGCACCGAAACCACAGCTCCCTTTCCACATCCAGGCCCCACAGAACTTTCCATGGTTTACCCCAGACGCTTCACATGCCCTGGTTCAATCCACTGACAGCACGTCGACCCCGGTATATATCCCTGGGGATATATATATTATCCCTGTGGTTAGGGGAGAAAGAATACTTCCTACGTATTCCCTGCACATTGTAGAAGGCGCCTAAAAGGGGAGGGAGCGGGGGTCTGGAAATCCTCCCCTCTCATTTTTAATTTTCTGAAAGAAGGAACAGAGAAGGGGACCAAGTGAAGATTTCCTTCAGGGGCTCAGCTCTCTGTTCTTGGTGCTACCTCACTGACGTGGGAAACAGCAAATAGTATGAAAAAAAAATACATACATATAAATATATATATATATATATATATATATATATATATATATATATATATATATATATATATATATATTTTCGTCTTTTAAACTATTTGCCATTTCCCGCATTAGCAAGGTAGCGTTAAGAACAGAGGACTGGGCCTTTTTTGGAATATCCTCACCTGGCCCCCTCTGTTCCTTCTTTTGGAAAATTTAAAAAAAAACCGGGAGGGGAGGATTTCCAGCCCCCCGCTCCCTCCCCTTTTAGTCGCCTTCTACGACATGCAGGGAATACGTGGGAAGTATTCTTAATCCCCTATCCCCAGGGATAATATATATATATATATATATATATATATATATATATATATATATATATATATATATATTCCCTCAAAGGCCCAGTTCTCTGTTCTTAACACTACCTCGCTAACGCGGGAAATGGCGAATAGTTTGAAAGAAAGAAATAAATATATATATATATATATATATATATATATATATATATATATATATATATATATATATATATATATATTCCTATGAGTCCATGGGGAAATGAAACACTTTAAGTTCCCAAGTGCACTTTTGTGTAATAATCACATCATTAGGGGAGATACAAGGAAGATATATGTCAGCTAATATACAACAAAGAGACGTAGCTAGGACTTGTTTAACAAATGGCATCCTAGCTATGTCTCTTCGTTGTATATCAACTGACATATTTCTTTCCTGTCTCTCCCCTGATGATGTGATCATTACACGAAAGTGCACTTGGGAACTTATCACGTTTCATTTCCCTGTGCACTCATAGGAATATGCTTGATCATGAGCTAAATTGTGATTCTTTCCAATACGGACACATAAGAAAAACGTTTAAAGCTAAAAATGTCGTCTGGTCCAATGCACATACACAGAGATTAGATCCATCTTTGGTGTCAGAGAAAGTATACAGTGGTTCTTATAAAAAGGCAGACAGCTTAAAAACCTGTTGCAGTACCAGCTTCATGCAGTATTTCTAAGGTGATGCATG
Organism: Panulirus ornatus; assembly: GCF_036320965.1. Taxonomy (NCBI): domain Eukaryota; kingdom Metazoa; phylum Arthropoda; class Malacostraca; order Decapoda; family Palinuridae; genus Panulirus; species Panulirus ornatus. Next base: position 130,590 of record NC_092254.1, on the reverse strand, counting down.
GGTATGACAAGCCTTGTAAGTGGTAAATTTTGTCTTCTAGGTCTTTATAATACAGCTAAACTGTTCTATAAGTATGCAGCATCATTCATTCATAGTATCTTTGTGAAACAGTAGCATATTTGTAAATAAAATCAGTGAACAAAACCAATCACATACAGCATCATCTTGAAGATGCAGTAGACTCCTGTAAGTTAGTATGCAGCATCAGTCATCCACACTACTCTCTGAAGAAGGTGAAGATTCATTGAATCTACTGGGGGTACCAGACATTTGCCTAGTACCTATGTGAAGATGATGAGGTCTCATCAAAGCCTCTACCATTATGGATCACAAGGGGCTCTGGAGATATGGATGCTTTAGGAGCCTTTTTCTTTCTTGTTCTGCAGCAGATGAAGCTGCAACACTCATCCTTCTTCTGTAGGATGAGCTTCTCATAGCCCACACACACCATTACTACCACCATGATGATAGTGGAAATCCCCAGCACAAGGAAGATCCCTGTCAGGTTGTACAATTTGTTTTCTGAAATGTTAAGACAGTTTTAGTGCTGGATGTGGATGAGAGACAGTCAGTATTTCTAAACACCATATCTAAATTATGTTCCTGACATTACAATGTATTCTTGCAAACTAAAACTAAGGAGGGCCAGTCTCATCTTGGTAATGGAGATTACTGATAATAATAATTTTAACACTGTCTTTTGTCATATTTTTGGAGAACACACTATATATGGCTGTATATGGTTTGCACTAAGCAGTCATCAGAAAATTACCTGACTTTCTGCCCACAGTAAAATGTTATTCTACTTTATTGAATTTGTTTTGCATTAAAGAAATTTATTCAAAAACATTATGACAGGTATCTTTATTATAAAAAAAATCATCTGATTACCTTAAATCAAAGGCAAGATTTCATCAGCAATAGTCACAACAATAATGAAATTCAAGCATGTCTAAAAAAAATGTATTGGCAATACGTCTGATACGATGCTTGTTACATCAAAGGCCAGGCCATCACATCAAGGCTACTTATGCTGAAGGGGTCACGTTTCTTTGATGTTCCCCAGTGAAGTATCACTGCTTTGTCACCAGAGTCATCACAATGCCAATGTCACAAAAAGGGGCAAAAGATTAACCCATTCCACAGCAACCTTGCCATGATACAGCAAATATCATCTCTCTCAGGGATAGAGCACCGTCTAGGGTTACACCCTATGAGAGAAAGAGCACCCTCATGGAAAGAGCATCACCCAGGGCCACACCCTTCATGAGCCCACAACTCACCTCCATCATCATTTCCCGTGAGGAATGTCATCCTAGTGTAAGCCACTCTGTTACCTGCACTCTGGTAGCCGAGTGCCACCAGGGTGTACCGTCGCCGGCGGTACAATCCTCCCAGCCGGTATGTGAACCTGCAAGACAGGCACATTTTGTAAGTTATCTTTTTAGGTACATCATGTAAGATCCCGAGGATACATGCTTTAAGGTTTATTCTGTGGGTATGTACATTCTGTATGGTTCGCTGTGTGGATATATCTTCTATGGAACACTCTAGAGATACACTCCCAAAAATGTATCGGCCACCCAGGCCTGAAGTTTCTAATATTCTACAACTGGCTGAACAAGATCAAAACTCGACTTTTCTACCATCCTGTTGCAGTTATAAACTACATCAGGGTGGCAGTGAAGTCGTTTCAAACTCGGTCGGTCAGTTGTACATTATTAGAAACTTCAGGCCTTGGGAGCTGATACTCTTTTGGGACAATGTACATTCTCCAAGGATAAAAACCTGCTATCAAGACTCGGGGAAAACATAGAGATGGGTTTTTCCTTTCTAGGGGAAACAGACATGCTAATACTGTAGACTTAAGGTTAGGTTATTGGAAGCTGAAGATAAACAATTGCACTAATTGATAAACTCAGGAAAAGTATTTGCAAACCTAAAGCAAACTAAATGGAAGGGGTGAGCGAGTATAACAAAAGGGAAATTCGTGCATTAAGATCCAAAGAGGTAAAAACACAAGTATAGATATGGTAAAGTGATGTGAAACATGAATGGAAGTAAGGTAGACTAAGATGAAACAATTGTTATAGCATGGTAAACTGAAAGTACAAAGCAGACATCACTAACGAGAAAGCATTATGCAGGTGTAGTAAGCAGAGAGGGACTGTGAGGTGTGATAGAGGACAAGGAAAAATGCTTCTGGTATAAACTGGAATGATAAATGGTGTACAAGAATGGTAGAGACTGACTTGATACAGGTGCGGTAAACATAAGAACAAAGGGAAACGGAGGGTAGGTTGAAATATAAGGTAGACTCAGGGTAGACAGTAAACAAGAACAGTAAACTGCGAGTGAACAGACTATGGAAACAGGTATGGCAAACAGGGCAAACAAGGACGGTGTAAACAACAGAAAACTGGTATAGTAGAAAAGAGAAACAGGGATGGCAGAGAATGTTGGTCCACACTTACGGCAAACTTAGGGTAAACAAGAAAGGCAGACGTGATTAAAAAGTATGGCAAACAAAGACAAGAGAGATTCAGTAAACAAACACCTGTACAAAGTAGACAAACAAGTGAGTAATGGTAAAAGCCCGTTTCATGTAATGACTTCCCTTAAACAACCTGCTTACCCTAGTCTGACCTATTTCAATACCCTTTACCTTAAACCATGCCTCCTGACTTACTCAAGACCCATAATGGCTTGCTAATGAACCCCCTTAAGAACCAAAGACCTCTCTGGCTTACAAAATTCATCTAACGTAATTGTGGACTTACCAAAGACTATTGTAACTTATTTAAGGACTCCCTAAACATACCAAAAAAAATCCCTCTATTTACTTAAGGCTTCGAATTTCGCAAAATTCTTGACTCATCAGAAAACCCTGACTCAAGACTCATCTGATTTACCCATGGCTCCCTACCTACCTTGATACCCTCTGACTTAACCACGAGAAAACAGACATTTCCCAACATGGGTTATCCAGGACCCTCATGAATTACCCATGACCATCCTCATGATTTACCCTTATAACTTCCTCAGAACTCTCATGACTTCTCAGAGACCCTCATGACCTACCCAAGACCCTCATAACTTATACAGAACTCTCACAACTTACCCAAGACTCTTATGACTTCCTCAGAACCACATGACCTACAAGAAACACTCATAACTTGCCCAAAGATTCTCCTCACAAACCAAAAATCCGACTTACTCAAGATCCCCAGCCTTACTTATGACCCGTCATGATTTAATCAAGTCCCTGCAGTGCTCCTCAAGACTTACCCAAGGCGTCCAGAGTGAGGGCTGTAGAGGGTGGTGGGGTCGAAACCCTTGCCGACAGTGTTGACGTTTAAGGTGATGACGTGACGACTTCTGTCCACTGGGTCGTCATACGATACGACCACCTGCCGGGGAGATGGTCTTAATGGGTGGTAGGGAGTTACTGGTAGAAAATCGTGGTGTGGGAGGTATTCTTAAATGATGGAGGAACTCTTCCTGCAGGTGTTGTTACTAGCTATGGTCGTGGAAGGAGTGCTTTTATTGCTAAAGGGGAGTCGTAGTAGGGGTGTTACTGCTAATGTGTGTGTGTGTGTGTGTGTGTGTGTTGGGGGGGGGGGGGTTGCAGTTAAGGTAGTGCTAGAGTGATGAGGGTCACGGTGGAGGTGACTGAGGGATATGATGGGTTACGTCACCAACAGGGGCCGCAAACCGATCTAAATATGCCACACAGTTCGTCCAACCTCGTTACGCCATCTTCACATCACAGTTTATCATGGATCTAGCTCGTTAGCTCGTAACTATGGGACTGTTACGCAGTTAATGAGAGAGCTGGCTAGGTTGTATCGTGCATGTCAACATGTAGGATGAGCAGCTATACCTTCTCAGGATGATTGTAAATAGTCTACAACAACCAAACATGGGTGTACAAAATCATCACTTAAAGACGGATGTGAATCATAGATGAATATAAATAAATAAATAAATAAATACCAGGAATACTCAACAAACTTATTCCTCTGTAATTTGAGCTCTCACTCTTATCCCCTTTGCCTTTGTACAATGGCACTATGCACGCATTCCGCCAATCCTCAGGCACCTCACCATGAGTCATACATACATTAAATAACCTTACCAACCAGTCAACAATACAGTCACCCCCTTTTTTAATAAATTCCACTGCAATACCATCCAAACCTGCTGCCTTGCCGGCTTTCATCTTCCGCAAAGCTTTTACTACCTCTTCTCTGTTTACCAAATCATTTTCCCTAACCCTCTCACTTTGCACACCACCTCGACCAAAACACCCTATATCTGCCACTCTATCATCAAACACATTCAACAAACCTTCAAAATACTCACTCCATCTCCTTCTCACATCACCACTACTTGTTATCACCTCCCCATTTGCGCCCTTCACTGAAGTTCCCATTTGCTCCCTTGTCTTACGCACTTTATTTACCTCCTTCCAGAACATCTTTTTATTCTCCCTAAAATCTAATGATACTCTCTCACCCCAACTCTCATTTGCCCTTTTTTCACCTCTTGCACCTTTCTCTTGACCTCCGGTCTCTTTCTTTTATACATCTCCCACTCAATTGCATTTTTTCCCTGCAAAAATCGTCTAAATGCCTCTCTCTTCTCTTTCACTAATACTCTAACTTCTTCATCCCACCACTCACTACCCTTTCTAATCAACCCACCTCCCACTCTTCTCATGCCACAAGCATCTTTTGCGCAATCCATCACTGATTCCCTAAATACATCCCATTCCTCCCCCACTCCCCTTACTTCCATTGTTCTCACCTTTTTCCATTCTGTACTCAGTCTCTCCTGGTACTTCCTCACACAAGTCTCCTTCCCAAGCTCACTTACTCTCACCACCCTCTTCACCCTAACATTCACTCTTCTGAAAACCCATACAAATCTTCATCTTAGCCTCCACAAGATAATGATCAGACATCCCTCCAGTTGCACCTCTCAGCACATTAACATCCAAAAGTCTCTCTTTCGCGCGCCTATCAATTAACACGTAATCCAATAACGCTCTCTGGCCATCTCTCCTACTTACATAAGTACACTTATGTATATCTCGCTTTTTAAACCAGGTATTCCCAATCATCAGTCCTTTTTCAGCACATAAATCTACAAGCTCTTCACCATTTCCATTTACAACACTGAACACCCCATGTATACCAATTATTCCCTCAACTGCCACATTACTCACCTTTGCATTCAAATCACCCATCACTATAACCCGGTCTCGTGCATCAAAACCACTAACACACTCATTCAGCTGTTCCCAAAACACTTGCCTCTCATGATCTTTCTTCTCATGCCCAGGTGCATATGCACCAATAATCACCCATCTCTCTCCATCAACTTTCAGTTTTACCCATATTAATCGAGAATTTACTTTCTTACATTCTATCACATACTCCCACAACACCTGTTTCAGGAGTACTGCTACTCCTTCCCTTGCTCTTGTCCTCTCACTAACCCCTGACTTTACTCCCAAGACATTCCCAAACCACTCTTCCCCTTTACCCTTGAGCTTCGTTTCACTCAGAGCCAAAACATCCAGGTT